>NW_028296486.1:115000-217091 GCF_964197995.2 Scardinius erythrophthalmus | reverse complement strand
ATCTGACACATATATATGGGCACACTTTGAGTACTACTAATAAAAGTGGTGGAGATCAGGCAAGACTATAAGAAGACTAGGCAAAAGGTGCTATAACTGTAAAAACGCTTTAAAACCATATTTCATATGGTAAACTGCCTGTATTGGCTGTAAATTGACTTTTTCATCTATGATGGCAGTTGTTAATGCTTGCTAAACAAAACTTAATGTCTTTTGATGCTTGTGTGCTTAAAGGCCTTAAAGGCCTTAACTGCTTGAACCCCGATAAATGCTGCTTGCAGCTTTAATTAGGGGTTCAAGCATGAAATGCTGAAACCCTATTGTAATTGTACTGATTTTTATTATTATTATTATTCCGCCCTAAAACGCATCGTGCAGACCAAACCGTAAGAGCTGGAACCTTGAAACTTGGCCAAATGGTAGTCCTCAATTTGGGGAGAACCTATCAAAGTATGACCCAGATTGGCCCATAGGTGGCGCTACAATGACCACATTTACTAAATTGCTCATAACTCCTAGACGGTTTGTCCTAGAGTCTCAATTTTAGCATCACTGTGATCTGAAAATTTATATGGGCAATTTAGTCCAAAACCTACTTTGGCCAACTAGTCCTTGGTTTTTGGCCCAATCCAGACCAGACCAGTCTAGCACAATTCTCTGGACTCTCTAGATCAATAATTATCGAAAAAAAGTTGAACTTTTGCATTTGCCTGGCTGTAACAGGGTCATTTAGGAAAGGGGTAGGACAAAAAAACACACAAAAGCTTATACAACCTAAGGGAAAACCCCAAACTTCACGAAAATAAATCGATGAGCAGATGTGTCAGACCATGGTGAAGAAGCATGCCAAGTTTCGTGAAGATCGGACAATAGGTGGCGCTATAACTGTCCATAACGTCTCTTCTTATTAGGGGTTCAAGCATGAAATGCTGAAACCCTATTGTAATTGTACTGATTTTTATTAGGGGTTCAAGCACGAAGTGCTGAAACCCTATTGTAATTGTGCTGATTTTTAGGGGTTCAAGCACGAAGTGCTGAAACCCTATTGTAATTGTACTGATTTTTATTATTATTAGAGGTTCAATTATGAAATGCTGAAACCCTATTGTAATTGTACTGATTTTTAGGGGTTCAAGCACGAAGTGCTGAAACCATATTGTAATTGTACTGATTTTTATTAGGGGTTCAAGCACGAAGTGCTGAAACCCTATTGTAATTGTCCTGGTTAGGGGTTCAAGCACGAAGTGCTGAAACCCTATTGTAATTGTACTGATTTTTAGGGGTTCAAGCACGAAGTGCTGAAACCCTATTGTAATGGATTTTTAGGGGTTCAAGCACGAAGTGCTGAAACCCTATTGTTATTGTTAATTTTCCCATGATGCAACATTCAGACATAAAACTGATTGGGCAGACCAAACCGTAAGTCGTGGAGACTTGAAACTTTGGGGGCTGATAGTACTCACACCGCCTACAGCGTCACCAAGGCCCGCCCCGATCGGCCTGACGGGGGCGCTACAGCGGTCAAAAGTACGAAACGGCTCATAACTCATCAACCATGAGGCGTAGGCTCAAGTGTCTTATATCGCTGGAATCCTTGGCTCGAGGTGGACCAGATGCATGCCTCGGATTTGCTCGTCACCCTGGGAACATTTTCGGGTATTTAGGGTTTTTCCAAAAACCCACTTTCGCGAACTAGTCCTAGGTTTTTGGCCCGACCGGAACCAAACCAGTGCGGCAAGATTCTCTGGAGTCCGAATGTCAATAATTATCAAAAAAAAGTGGAAATTTTGGCTCACGGTCCCTAAGGGCCGCCAAAACGTTCCAAGTGGGAGGGGCCCCTTATACTAAATTGGCTAAAACTCGTGAACGGAACGAGATTTTTGCACCAAACTCAGCACACGTATGTACGAGCTCATTCTGTGGTCGCGTGAAAAAGGACGTGGCGACTGGCCACTTGGTGGGACTATAACTGTTAAAAGGGTGTCAAAATGATGCATTTCTATGGCAAATCCCATGAAATGGCTGAGAGCGGCCATCTTGCTGTCTGATTTGCATACAGCCTCACAAAATCGGGCATGCGCATGCGTCACGTGATCCTAAAGAAGCTTGAAAACTTTCATGGACGTCGGGCCATTGGTGGCGCTTTAACTATCATAAAGGTGAGAAGGCCTCTGTATTATCCTATGCAAAATGGCATTTAAATGACTGAAAAATGGGGAAAAAAAGAGCAGAGCTTCACCAAATTAGCTGAGCACATGCGCCATATTATTCTAAAGAAGCGTGCAAACTTTTATGGAGATCGGGCCATCATTGGAGGTGTCACAGTTTAAAAGGTAAAAAAAAAAATTCACCACATTTCCATGATAAATGAGCTAAAAGGGCAAAAAAACGACTTTTTCCTCTCCGAGGCACATGCTAAAAGGCTTGACAAAGTTTTTGGAACGCAGCAGCGCAAGCGGCAAGTGCCTAGACCCTATAGTTTTTTTTTTAGAGGCCTTTTTGTGGCCCTTTTTTAGGCACTTATTAGGGGTTCAAGCACGAAGTGCTGAAACCCTATTGTTATTGTTAATTTTCCCATGATGCAACATTCAGACATAAAACTGATCGGGCAGACCAAACCGTAAGTCGTGGAGACTTGAAACTTTGGGGGCTGATAGTACTCACACCGCCTACAGCGTCACCAAGGCCCGCCCCGATCGGCCTGACGGGGGCACTACAGCGGTCAAAAGTACGAAACGGCTCATAACTCATCAACCGTGAGGCGTAGCCTCAAGTGTCTTATATCGCTGGAATCCTTGGTCCCTAAGGGCCGCCAAAACGTTCCAAGTGGGAAGGGCCCCTTATACTAAATTGGCTAAAACTCGTGAACGGAACGAGATTTTTGCACCAAACTCAGCACACGTATGTACGAGCTCATTCTGTGGTCGCGTGAAAAAGGACGTGGCGACTGGCCACTTGGTGGCGCTATAACTGTTAACCCTCTGGAGTCTGAGCTGTTTTCAGGGCCCTGGAGGTGTTCTGACATGCTCTGACATTTGTGCTTTTTTCAGTAGCTAATAAACATATTAATGGCAAAGGTGTAAATTCACTCTATTTAGTACAAACAGGGCTACCATAATATGTGAACAACTTGCATGTACATGTTTGTATTTTTGATAGAATAATGTTTATGCATGGTTTTTTCAAAAACAAAAAACTAAAGTTTCTGAAATAAGGCCATAAAACACATTCTAAATATATGTAAATAAGACTTTTGACTAATGGATGACGTTCCCTAGAATTTTTTCTTCAAAATTATGTGAAAATAGTCTTGCTTTATCGTTCACATAAAATCATACATTGATTTAAATTGATGTAAAACAGGTTTTGCTTGGAAAGCCAATATGCGAGGGGGAGTGGTTTTCACCTTAGATTACATTGTCCCACCTACTCTGCATAATGACTCTGCATAATTAGCCATTCATTCAGGTGTGAAACTGACTGAGCCACAATGAAAGGACAAAAGATATATTTAGAAGAAGACTTATATTGACCATTTAAGATTTTGCTTACATCTATCTTGTAAATATGTTTTGTCTTTTTTATTAAAAAGGTTACAATTACAACAATTACAATTTCAACAATATTTCAAGTGTACTCTTTCTTTGTAAAAAAAAATGATTATAGGCCTACATTTTATCCATGTATTCATATTTCAGTCGATTTTACTCATCTCAGTAGCAATACAGTTTGCTAAAACATCATCATTCATTCACACACGCGATTTAAATTTAACTTCTGGCAAAGATGAAGTTGATGATAGGCTTTTGACTCGCGATCTTCGCAGTAGGCTAGTGAACGCACCGGAGAAATGCACATTTATTAGGCTACATAGTTTTTTTGTTTTGGATGGTTTTGTTTAGAACCAGCTTTCTGTAAATATATTTCAATTTTTTTTTAGACAAGTGAGGCGAGTAGGCTACGGGTTCATGATGATCTCCAGTTCAGACCTTATGTTGTGATTGCTAGCATATATATATTTAAAATCCAGGAAATTTGTTAATGAAAAAATTATTAAAATTAAGATACAATTGATACAAAACGAAATTCGTTTTAAAGAAAGGATTTGTACTTTCTGTTTTGAGGTCTCTGTGAATGTTTGAAAGTCTTTTAGTGCTTAGAGCGCTCGCGTCCATAATGGAGAACTGTCATAATATTGTTTTTTTCCTCATAAATGCGAACACGAAAAATAAAAGACAAAAGACTTTTAAGTAAAACTTACTCCGAAATTGAGTCCTCGGCGGAATTCGCTCTTCAAAATGCTGCCATTCGTCGTCTGTTATAATCTTACATTACATACGGGGGGCGTATGCGATGATCACCTAAACTATTTACATGTGAATCGCGCCGGGGGCGGGGCGGACGCAGCTGATTATAAAGATAATGAGGCAGAAGGAAAAACAGTACCTCTCCTTGCTTTCAAACGGATTACATGAGTTTAAAACATTTGTTTTTTATATAAATTACTTCATTCAAAAGAAGAGATTTCAAGCTTCATAAAGACATATCTCACGTGCCTGTGTGAGAAGTATTCGCTGAGTTATGATTCATTTTCGGACGCGTTTCAGAATGGACTACACGGAGAGAGAGAAGGCAGAACTCGCTTCGTGTTTATTTTTCTTTATTTGGCGAAAAGCACAACACTTTGTTTTTATTGTGAGTATACACAAAAATAATACACATTTAACAGAATATATTGATGTATGAAACTCCTATGGAAAATCAAAGTCAACAGAGTATTCATGAGTTTCTTTTACACTGATAAAAAAAAAGCGAGCTGGTATCGCCGGCGATACCGTCGACCTCAGGGGGTTAAAACATGAAAAGGGCTCTGACTACCTGACCGTTAGTCCGATTGACTTGAAAATTGGTATGCAGTGTCTTGGTCCAAGGTGCCATGTATGTCTATGAGGACATTGGCGTATCTCGAAAAACATGGCCGCCATCGACCAATGAAATTTAAACACCTATTAGACAAGGTTAACGGAGGCCGATCGGAACAAAACTCGGTAGGCATGTTCGAATCATGGCTCTAGATGTCTGTAAGAATTTTGAAAGAAATCAGCCACTAGTTCAGCGACCAAAAGCGTGAAACTGCTCATAACTCCTAGACCGTATGTCGTAGACTCAAGTGTCTTATATCATTGGAAAGCTGGACGCCTGACGAACAAAACGTATATCTCCGATTTCATTTCCATGTGGGAAAATTTTCCGCCATTTTGAATTTTGTCAAAAACCTACTTTTGCAAACTAGTCCCTGGTTTATCGCCCGATCGGAACCAAACCAGTGCAGAAATGTTCTCTGGAGTCTGAATATCAATAATTATCGAAAAAAAGTTGAAATTTCGATTCATGGTTTCTAGGGGGCGCTAATTGATCGTTGTGGAAAGAGCCTATTTTACTAAAATGGCTATAACTCGAGAAGTAAATTAGATATCTTCACCAAACTTGGTACATATGTGTATGAGTTCAATTTGGGGTCACGGTAACAAAGTCGCGACGATTGAACACTAGGTGGCGCTATAACATGAATTAAACATGAAAAAGGCTATAACCACCTGACAGTTATTCTGATTGACTTGAAAATTGGTATGCAGTGTCTTGGTCCAAGGTACCATGTATGTCTATGAGGACATTGGTGTATCTCAAAAAACATGGCCGCCATCGACCAATGAAATTTGAGCACCTATTAGACAAGGTTAATGGAGGCCGATCGGAACAAAACTCGATGGGCAGGTTCAACTCATGGCCCTAGAGGTCGGTAAGAGTTTTGAAAGAAATCGGCCACTAGTTGGCGCTAACGAGTTTTACGGCTCTGTAATCACGTGGTGTTACACTTATCGTCAGAAAATGCATATCATTTGATAGATCTGCTCATGCTGAACAACTTTGCCTCAAGAACCAATGCTGTCAATCAAACTGTTCATTAAATATTCAAGAATATGTTCAAAACCTACTTTTGCGAACTAGTCCTAGGTTTTTCGCCCGATCGGAACCAGAACAGTGTAGGACAATTCTCAGGAACCTCTAGATCAATAATTATAAAAAAAAAGTTGAACTTTTGCATTTGGATGGCTGTAATAGGGTCATTTATAAAATGGGTGTGGCAAAATGCACTAAGAAGCCTATAGATCATAAATAAAAACTCAGAACTTCACAAAAATTGGTGAGCATATGTGACATAACGTCATTAACAAGCATGCAAAATAATATGGAGATCAGACCATAGGTGGCGCTATAACTGTTAAAAAGCTTTAAAACCATATATTACATGCTTGCTAAATAAAACTGAATAACTTTTGATGCTTTTGTGCTTAAATGCCTTAAAGGCATTAACTGCTTGAACCCCGATAAACGCTGCTTGCAGCTTTAATTATTAGGGGTTCAAGCACGAAGTGCTGAAACCCTATTGTAATTGTACTGATTTTTATTAGGGGTTCAAGCATGAAATGCTGAAACCCTATTGTAATTGTGCTGATTTTTATTATTAGGGGTTCAAGCACGAAGTGCTGAAACCCTATTGTAATTGTAAGGATTTTTATTATTATTATTTTTCTTCTGCCGTAAAACGCATCGTGCAGCCCAAACCGTAAGTGCTAGAGACTTGAAACTTTGCCATATGGTAGTACAAAAATCGAGGAGAGGTTATCAAAATATGAGCCAGATTGGCCAATAGGTGGCGCTACAGTGCAAAAACCAAAAAAATGGCATATTTTTGCTTAAATCTCACCAACCCTTTGTCACAGACTCAAGTGTCTTATATCATTGGAATCCTTGGCTCAAGCCGAACAAAAACGGCCTCAAGGATTTCCTTTCCGGTATGCAAATTTTCCGCCATTTTGGATTTTGTCCAAAACCTACTTTTGCGAACTAGTCCTAGGTTTTTTGTCCGATCGGAACCAAACAAGTGCAGAAATGTTCTCTGGAGTCTGAATATCAATAATTATTAAAAAAAAGTTTAAATTTTGATTCACGGTTGATAAGGGGCGCCAAAACGTTCGAAGGAGGCGGAGCTAGTTATACTAAAATGGCTATAACTCCAGAAGTAAATGAGTTATCTTCACCAAACTTGGTACACATGTGTAAGAGGTCAATCTAAGGTCACAGTAAAGAAATCGCGGTGATTAGCCACATGGTGGCGCTATAACATTAAAAAAACATAAAACAGGCTATAACCACCTGACCGTTTGTCCGATTGACTTGAAAATTGGTATGCAGTGTCTTGGTCCAAGGTGCCATGTATGTCTATGAGGACATTGGTGTATCTCGAAAAACATGGCCGCCATCGGCCAATGAAGTTTGAGCACCTATTAGACAAGGTTAACGGAGGCCAATCAGAACGAAACTCAGTGGGCATGTTCGGCTCAAGCCCCTAGAGGTCTGTAAGAATTTTGAAAGAAATCGGCCACTAGTTGGCGCTAAAGAGTTTAATGGCTCTGTAATCACGTGGTGTTACACTTATTGTCACAAAATGCATATCATTTGATAGATCTGCTCATGCTGAACAACTTTGCCTCAAGAACTATTGCTGTCAATCAAACCGTTCATTAAATATTCGTAATTATGTTAGAAACCTACTTTTGCAAACTAGTCCCTGGTTTTTCGCCCGATCGGAACCAGACCAGTCTAGGACAATTCTCTGGACTCTCTAGATCAATAATTATCAAAAAAAAGTTGAACTTTTGCATTTGGATGGCTGTAATAGGGTCATTTATAAAATGGGCGGGGCAAAATAAATAAAAAAACCTATAAATCATAAATAAAAACTCAGAACTTCACAAAAATTGGTGAACATATGTGAAATAACATCATTAACAAGCATGCCAAATTTTATGGAGATCGGACCAAAGGTGGCGCTATAACTGTTAAAAAGCTTTAAAACCATATATTTCCTAGGATAAATGGTCTTTTTCATCTATTATGTCAGTAGTTACATGCTTGCTAAATAAATCTTAATAACTTTTGATGCTTTTATGCTTAAAGGCCTTAAAGGCCTTAATTGCTTGAACCCCGATAAATGCTGCTTGCAGCTTTAATTAGGGGTTCAAGCACGAAGTGCTGAAACCCTATTGTAATTGTAAGGATTTTTAGGGGTTCAAGCACGAAGTGCTGAAACCCTATTGTAATTGTACTGATTTTTATTATTAGGGGTTCAAGCACGAAGTGCTGAAACCCTATTGTAATTGTACTGATTTTTATTATTAGGGGTTCAAGCACGAAGTGCTGAAACCCTATTGTAATTGTGCTGATTTTTATTATTATTATTAGGGGTTCAAGCACGAAGTGCTGAAACCCTATTGTAATTGTCCTGATTTTTAGGGGTTCAAGCACGAAGTGCTGAAACCCTATTGTAATTGTGCTGATTTTTATTATTATTAGGGGTTCAAGCACGAAGTGCTGAAACCCTATTGTAATTGTGCTGATTTTTATTAGGGGTTCAAGCACGAAGTGCTGAAACCCTATTGTAATTGTGCTGATTTTTATTAGGGGTTCAAGCACGAAGTGCTGAAACCCTATTGTAATTGTGCTGATTTTTATTAGGGGTTCAAGCACGAAGTGCTGAAACCCTATTGTAATTGTGCTGATTTTTATTATTAGGGGTTCAAGCACGAAGTGCTGAAACCCTATTGTATTTGTGCTGATTTTTATTATTATTAGGGGTTCAAGCACGAAGTGCTGAAACCCTATTGTAATTGTGCTGATTTTTATTAGGGGTTCAAGCACGAAGTGCTGAAACCCTATTGTAATTGTGCTGATTTTTATTAGGGGTTCAAGCACGAAGTGCTGAAACCCTATTGTAATTGTGCTGATTTTTATTAGGGGTTCAAGCACGAAGTGCTGAAACCCTATTGTAATTGTGCTGATTTTTATTATTAGGGGTTCAAGCACGAAGTGCTGAAACCCTATTGTATTTGTGCTGATTTTTATTATTATTAGGGGTTCAAGCATGAAATGCTGAAACCCTATTGTAATTGTGCTGATTTTTATTATTAGGGGTTCAAGCACGAAGTGCTGAAACCCTATTGTATTTGTGCTGATTTTTATTATTATTAGGGGTTCAAGCACGAAGTGCTGAAACCCTATTGTAATTGTACTGATTTTTATTAGGGGTTCAAGCACGAAGTGCTGAAACCCTATTGTAATTGTACTGATTTTTATTATTATTATTATTATTATTATTATTTTCCCCTTAAACGCATCGTGCAGACCAAACCGTAAGAGCTGGAACCTTGAAACTTGGCCAAATGGTAGTCCTCAATTTGGGGAGAACCTATAAAAGTATGACCCCGATTGGCCGATAGGTGGCGCTATAGCAACCAAAAGCGCAAAACTGCTCATAACTACTAGACCGTATGTCGTAGACTCAAGTGTCTTATATCATTGGAAAGCTGGACGCCTGACGAACAAAACGTATATCTCCGATTTCATTTCCGCCATGATGGATTTTCCGCCATTTTGAATTTTGTCAAAAACCTACTTTTGCGAACTAGTCCTAGGTTTTTCGCCCGATCGGAACCAATCCAGTGCAGAAATGTTCTCTTGAGTCTGAATATCAAAAACTATCGAAAAAAAGTTGAAATTTCGATTCACGGACGCTAAGGGGCGCCAAAACGTACGTCGTGGGCAGGGCCTATTTTACTAAAATGGCTATAACTCCAGAAGTAAATGAGGTATCTTCACCAAACTTGGTACACATGTGTAAGAGGTCAATCTGAGGTCACAGTAAAAAAACCGCGGCGATTGGCCACATTGTGGCGCTATAACATGAAAAAAACATAAAACAGGCTATAACCACCTGACCGTTAGTCCGATTGACTTGAAAATTGGTTTGCAGTGTCTTGGTCCAAGGTGCCATGTATGTGTATGAGGACATTGGCGTATCTCAAAAAACATGGCCGCCATCGGCCAATGAAATTTGAGCACCTATTAGACAAGGTTAACGGAGGCCGATCGGAACGAAACTCGATGGGCATGTTCGACTCAAGGCCCTAGAGGTCTGTAAGAATTTTGAAAGAAATCGGCCACTAGTTGGCGCTAACGAGTTTTATGGCTCTGTAATCACGTGGTGTTACAAATATCCACACAATATGCATATCATTTGATAGATCTCCTCATCCTGAACAACTTTGCCTCAAGAACCATTGCTGTCAATCAAACCGTTCATTAAATATTCGCAAACATGTTAAAAACCTACTTTTGCGAACTAGTCCTAGGTTTTTCGCCCGATCGGAACCAGACCAGTCTAGGACAATTCTCTGGACTCTCTAGATCAAAAACTATCAAAAAAAAGTTGAACTTTTGCATTTGGATGGCTCTAATAGGGTCATTTATAAAATGGGCGTGTCAAAATACATTAAAAAGCCTATAAATCCTAAATAAAAACTCAGAACTTCACAAAAAGTGGTCAGCATATGTGACATAACATCATTAACAAGCATGAAAAATTCTATGGAGATCGTACGATAGGTGGCGCTATAACTGTTAAAAAGCTTTAAAATCATATATTTCCTATGGTAAACTGCCTGTATTGGCTGTAAATGGTCTTTTCCATCTCTGATCATATAATTTTCATATCATAATGTTCAAAACTAGTGCAATACAATTCTCTGGACTCACTAGATCAATAATTGTCAGAAAAAGTTGAACTACTTCATTTGGATAGCTATAATAGGTTCACTTCAAAATCTGGCCTTTACCAAGTGTCCCCGAAAGCCTATATCTCTTTAATCAATGCTCAGACCTTCTTAAAAACAAGTCAGAACGTGTGAAATATCACCCTGAACAAGCATGAAAATTTTCAGACAGATCGGACAAAATTTGCCTCTATAACAGTTAAAAAGGTGAAAATGATATGAATTAATGGCATGTTAAGCCAATAAGTGGTATTTTACTGCCCCCCGCTGTTTAAAATAGTCATTTTCTCATATTGGTATTGGTATCAGTCATGGTAAATCATGATAAATGATGGTGTGTGTGTGTGTGTGTGTGTGTGTGTGTGTGTGTGTGTGTGTGTGTGTGTGTGTGTGTGTGTGTGTTACAAATATAACAAAGGTTTTATTTTCCAACATGAAAACAAACATAACAGAGTGCTAGTGCACAAACAATAACCGACAATGATAATGGATGAGAGGGGAACTTAAATACACAGATCAAGACAAGGACAACAGGTGACGGTTATGATGATGAGGAGCAGGTGATGATGAGGAGGGTGATGAGGAGCAGGTGCAGGTGATGACGACAGATAGTGAATGTGATGAAGACAGAAGGTGAATGTGATGAAGGTGAATGTGACACCAATATCACTAAAACATTTGTGTGTGTGTGTGTGTGTGTGTGTGTGTGTGTGTGTGTGTGTGTGTGTAGCATTATTGTGTGTAGCATATGTAGCAAGTATGCATTATTGAGTTAACATGGAAACACTGGTTTGCTTTAGTGCAGAAAACTGGTCAAAATCATGAAGTTTAAAGTGAAAGTGAGCCAATAAGTGGTCTTCTACTGCCCTCTGCTGGCCATTCTACTTATTAATTAAATTTTTCCACATGTGCTTGCATTTATACTTGAATACACACTAAAAATCACTTATATAGCAATAACTATTATAACACAATCATATTTTGTCAGTGTTAATCACTTTATTTGCACTGACACTTCAAATAATTGCTAGTAATGTGGTAAATCATGGTAAATCATGGTTAACTATGCTGTGTGTGTGTGTCTGTGTGTGTGTGTGTGTGTGTGTGTGTGTGTGTGTGTGTGTGTGTGTGTGTGTGTGTGTGTGTGTGTGTGTGTGTGTGTGTGTGTGTAAGCATGCATTGAGTTAACATGGATAAACTGGTTTGCTTTAGTGCAGAAAACTGGTTTAAAGTGAAAGTGAGCCAATAAGTGGTCTTCTACTGCCCTCTGCTGGCCATTCTACTTATTAATGAAATATTTCAACATGTGCTTGCATTCATACTTGAATACACACTAAAAAAATCACTTATATAGCAATAACTTTTATAACACAATCATATTTTGTCAGTGTTAATCACTTTATTTGCACTGACACTTCAAATAATTGCTAGTAATGTGATAAATCAGGCTAGAAACATGGTAAATCAAAGTAAATAATACTAGATTGTCGTTTATCTCCTGGTAAATAATACTAGAACGTGGTATATCATGGTAAATCATGGTTAACTAAACTGTGTGTGTGTGTGTGTGTGTGTGTGTGTGTGTGTGTGTGTGTGTGTGTGTGTGTGTGTGTGTGTAAGCATGCATTGAGTTAACATGGAAAAACTGGTTTGCTTTAGTGCAGAAAACTGGTTTAAAGTGAAAGTGAGCCAATAAGTGGTCTTCTAGTGCCCTCTGCTGGCCATTCTACTCAATAATGAAATATTTTAAGTCAAGTCAAGTCAAGTCAAGTCAAGTATATTTGTATAGCGCTTTTCACAATACAGATTGTATCAAAGCAGCTTCACAGTATTAAATTAAAATAATACAACAAGGTTTGTTTCTAGTGGAATTTATTGATAAAATCAAATTAGATATCCCCAGAATATCCCCAACTGAGCAAGCCAAAGGCAACAGTGGCAAGGAACCGAAAAACTCCATCAAGTGACCTAATAGTGTCCTAAAACTCCATCAGGTGACCCAATGGAGAAAAAAAAAACCTTGGGAGAACCCAGGCTCAGTCGGGGGCCAGTTCTCCTCTGGCGTTTATTAACTAGAGGCCGGATTGTAATTTGAACTGTAAGATTAAAAATATTATATGAATGCCTGGCTGAAGAGATGCGACTTTAATCTAGTTTTAAACTGGGAGAGCGAGTCTGAGCAACGAACAGTATCAGGAAGGCTATTCCAGAGTTTTGGAGCTTTTACATGTGCTTTTGCATTCATACTTGGACACACACTAAAAATCACGTATATAACTAACTATTATAACACAATAATATTTTGTCAGTGTTCATCACCTCATTTGCACTGACACTTCACATAATTGCTAGTAATGTGGTTAATCATGCTAGAAACATTGTAAATCATAGTAAATAATACTGAAATGAGGTGTATCAAGGTAAATCATGCTAGAATCCTAATAAATCATTCTGGAACATGGTATATGATAGTAAATCATGCTAGAATCATATTAAATAATTCTAGAATGTGGCAAATCGTTGTGGGAGGAGCCTATTTTACTCAAATGGCTATAACTCAAGAAGTAAATGAGATATCTTCACCAAACTCAGTACACATGTGTATTGGTTCAATTTGAGGTCACAGTAAACAATTTTATGGAGATCGGACCATAGGTGGCGCTATAACTGTTAAAAAGCTTTAAAACCATATATATCCCATGGCAAATTGCCTGTATTGGCTGTAAATGGTCTTTTCCATCTATTATGTCAGTGGTTACATGCTTGCTAAATAAATCTTAATAACTTTTGATGCTTTTGTGCTTAAATGCCTTAAAGGCCTTAACTGCTTGAACCCCGATAAATGCTGCTTGCAGCTTTAATTATTATTATTATTCTCCCCTAAAACGCATCGTGCAGACCAAACCGTAAGAGCTGGAACCTTGAAACTTGGCCAAATGGTAGTCCTCAATTTGGGGAGAACCTATCAAAGTATGACTCAGATTGGCCCATAGGTGGCGCTATAGCAACCAAAAGCGCGAAACTGCTCATAACTCCTAGACCGTATGTCCTAGACTCAAGTGTCCTATATCATTGGAAAGCTGGACGCCTGAAGGTCAAAACGTATATCTCCGATTTTATTTCAGGTATGCAAATTTTTCCGCCATTTTGAATTTTGTCAAAAACCTACTTTTGCGAACTAGTCCCTGGTTTTTTGCTCGATCGGAACCAAACCAGTGCAGAATTGTTCTCTGGAGACTGAAGATCAATAATTATCGAAAAAAAGTTGAAATTTCGATTCAGGGTCGCTAGGGGGCGCAAAATTAACGTTGTGGGCGGAGCCTATTTTACTAAAATGGCTATAACTCCAGAAGTAAATGAGGTATTTTCAACAAACTTGGTACACATATGTAAGAGGTCAATCTGAGGACACGGTAAAAAAATCGCGGCGATTGGCCACATGGTGGCGCTATAACATGAAAAAAACATAAAACAGGCTATAACCACCTGACCGTTAGTCCGATTGACTTGAAAATTGGTATGCAGTGTCTTGGTCCAAGGTGCCATGTATGTCTATGAGGACATTGGTGTATCTCAAAAAACATGGCCGCCATTGGCCAATGAAGTTGAGCACCTATTAGACAAGGTTAACGGAGGCCGATCGGAACGAAACTCGGTGGGCATGTTCGACTCATGGCCCTAGAGGTCTGTAAGAATTTTGAAAGAAATCGGCCACTAGTTGGCGCTAACGAGTTTTATGGCTCTGTAATCACGTGGTGTTAGATATATTGTCACAAAATGCATATCATTTGATAGATCTGCTCATGCTGAACAACTTTGCCTCTAGAACCATTGCTGTCAATCAAACCGTTCATTAAATATTCATGAATATGTTAAAAACCTACTTTTGCGAACTAGTCCCTGGTTTTTTGCCCGATCGGAACCAGACCAGTCTAGGACAATTCTATGGACTCTCTAGATCAATAATTATCAAAAAAAAGTTGAACTTTTGTATTTGTATGGCTGTAATAGGGTCATTTATAAAATGGGTGTGGCAAAATACACTCAAAAGCCTATAAATCCTAAATGAAAACTCAGAACTTCACAAAAATTGGTGAGCATATGTGTCATAACATCACAAACAAGCTTGCAAAATTTTATGGAGATTGGACAATAGTTGGCGCTATAACTGTTAAAAAGCTTTAAAACCATATATTTCCTATGGTAAACTGCCTGTATTGGCTGTAAATGGTCTTTTCCATGTCTGATCATATAATTTTCATATCATAATGTTCAAAACTAGTGCAATACAATTCTCTGGACTCACTAGATCAATAATTGTCAGAAAAAGTTGAACTACTTCATTTGGATAGCTATAATAGGTTCACTTCAAAATCTGGCCTTTACCAAGTGTCCCCGAAAGCCTATATCTCTTTAATCAATGCTCAGACCTTCTTAAAAACAAGTCAGAACGTGTGAAATATCACCCTGAACAAGCATGAAAATTTTCAGACAGATCGGACAAAATTTGCCTCTATAACAGTTAAAAAGGTGAAAATGATATGATTTAATGGCATGTTAAGCCAATAAGTGGTATTTTACTGCCCCCTGCTGTTTAAAATAGTCATTTTCTCATATTGGTATTGGTATCAGCCATGGTAAATCATGATAAATGATGGTGTGTGTGTGTGTGTGTGTGTGTGTGTGTGTGTGTGTGTGTGTGTGTGTGTGTGTGTGTGTGTGTGTGTGGTACAAATATAACAAAGGTTTTATTTTCCAACATGAAAACAAACATAACAGAGTGCTAGTGCACAAACAATAACCGACAATGATAATGGATGAGAGGGGAACTTAAATACACAGATCAAGACAAGGACAACAGGTGACGGTTATGATGATGAGGAGCAGGTGATGATGAGGAGGGTGATGAGGAGCAGGTGCAGGTGATGACGACAGATGGTGAATGTGATGAAGACAGAAGGTGAATGTGATGAAGGTGAATGTGACACCAATATCACTGAAACATTGTGTGTGTGTGTGTGTGTGTGTGTGTGTGTGTGTGTGTG
The DNA here is from genome assembly GCF_964197995.2 of Scardinius erythrophthalmus. NCBI lineage: Eukaryota > Metazoa > Chordata > Actinopteri > Cypriniformes > Leuciscidae > Scardinius > Scardinius erythrophthalmus. The sequence goes on along the minus strand of NW_028296486.1, from coordinate 201,373 downwards.
TGTGTGTGTGTGTGTGTGTGTGTGTAGCATTATTGTGTGTAGCATATGTAGCAATTATGCATTATTGAGTTAACATGGAAACACTGGTTTGCTTTAGTGCAGAAAACTGGTCAAAATCATGAGGTTTAAAGTGAAAGTGAGCCAATAAGTGGTCTTCTACTGCCCTCTGCTGGCCATTCTACTTATTAATTAAATTTTTCCACATGTGCTTGCATTTATACTTGAATACACACTAAAAATCACTTATATAGCAATAACTATTATAACACAATCATATTTTGTCAGTGTTAATCACTTTATTTGCACTGACACTTCAAATAATTGCTAGTAATGTGGTAAATCATGGTAAATCATGGTTAACTATGCTCTGTGTGTGTGTGTGTGTGTGTGTGTGTGTGTGTGTGTGTGTGTGTGTGTGTGTGTGTGTGTGTGTGTGTGTAAGCATGCATTGAGTTAACATGGATAAACTGGTTTGCTTTAGTGCAGAAAACTGGTTTAAAGTGAAAGTGAGCCAATAAGTGGTCTTCTACTGCCCTCTGCTGGCCATTCTACTTATTAATGAAATATTTCAACATGTGCTTGCATTCATACTTGAATACACACAAAAAAAATCACTTATATAGCAATAACTATTATAACACAATCATATTTTGTCAGTGTTAATCACTTTATTTGCACTGACACTTCAAATAATTGCTAGTAATGTGATAAATCAGGCTAGAAACATGGTAAATCAAAGTAAATAATACTAGATTGTCGTTTATCTCCTGGTAAATAATACTAGAACGTGGTATATCATGGTAAATCATGGTTAACTATGCTGTGTGTGTATGTGTGTGTGTGTGTGTGTGTGTGTGTGTGTGTGTGTGTGTGTGTGTGTGTGTGTGTGTGTGTGTTTGTGTGTGTGTGTGTGTGTGTGTGTGTGTGTGTGTAAGCATGCATTGAGTTAACATGGAAAAACTGGTTTGCTTTAGTGCAGAAAACTGGTTTAAAGTGAAAGTGAGCCAATAAGTGGTCTTCTACTGCCCTCTGCTGGCCATTCTACTTAATAATGAAATATTTTACATGTGCTTTTGCATTCATACTTGGACACACACTAAAAATCACGTATATAACTAACTATTATAACACAATAATATTTTGTCAGTGTTCATCACCTCATTTGCACTGACACTTCACATATTTGCTAGTAATGTGGTTAATCATGCTAGAAACATTGTAAATCATAGTAAATAATACTGAAATGAGGTGTATCAAGGTAAATCATGCTAGAATCCTAATAAATCATTCTGGAACATGGTATATGATAGTAAATCATGCTAGAATCATATTAAATAATTCTAGAATGTGGCAAATCGTTGTGGGAGGAGCCTATTTTACTCAAATGGCTATAACTCAAGAAGTAAATGAGATATCTTCACCAAACTCAGTACACATGTGTATGGGTTCAATTTGAGGTCACAGTAAACAATTCTATGGAGATCGGAGCATAGGTGGCGCTATAACTGTTAAAAAGCTTTAAAACCATATATATCCCATGGCAAATTGCCTGTATTGGCTGTAAATGGTCTTTTCCATCTATTATGTCAGTGGTTACATGCTTGCTAAATAAATCTTAATAACTTTTGATGCTTTTGTGCTTAAATGCCTTAAAGGCCTTAACTGCTTGAACCCCGATAAATGCTGCTTGCAGCTTTAATTATTATTATTATTCCGCCGTAAAATGCATCGTGCAGCCTAAACCGTAAGTGCTAGAGACTTGAAACTTGGCCAGATGGTAGTACAAAAATCGAGGAGAGGTTCAGAGAATATGAGCTAGATTGGCCAATAGGTGGCGCTACAGTGCAAAAAACAAAAAAATTGCATATTTTTGCTTAAATCTCATCAACCCTTTGTCACAGACTCAAGTGTCTTATATCTTTGGAATCCTTGGGTCAAGCCGAACAAAAAAGGCCTCAAGGATTTCATTTCCGGTATGCAAATTTTTCCGCCATTTTGGATTTTGTCCAAAACCTACTTTTGCAAACTAGTCCCTGGTTTTTCGCCCGATCGGAACCAAACCAGTGCAGAAATATTCACAGGAGTCTGAATATCAATAATTATCGAAAAAAAGTTAAAATTTCGATCCACGGTTGCTAAGGGGCATCAAAACGTTCGCAGGAGGCGGAGCTAATTATACAAAAATGGCTATAACTCGTGAACGAAAGGAGATATTTTCACCAAACTCGGTACACATATGTATGAGCTCAAGTTGAGGTCACAGTAAAAAAATCGCGGTGATTGGCCTCATGGTGGCGCTATAATATGAAAAAAACATAAAACAGGCTATAACCACCTGACCGTTAGTCCGATTGACTTGAAAATTGGTATGCAGTGTCTTGGTCCAAGGTGCCATGTATGTCTATGAGGACATTGGTGTATCTCAAAAAACATGGCCGCTATCGGCCAATGAAGTTTGAGCACCTATTAGACAAGGTTAACGGAGGCCGATCGGAACAAAACTCAGTGGGCATGTTCGGCTCAAGCCCCTAGAGGTCTGTAAGAATTTTGAAAGAAATCGGCCACTAGTTGGCGCTAACGAGTTTTATGGCTCTGTAATCACGTGGTGTTACACTTATCGTCACAAAATGCATATCATATGATAGATCTGCTCATGCTGAACAACTTTGCCTCTAGAACCATTGCTGTCAATCAAACAGTTCATTAAATATTCATGAATATGTTAAAAACCTACTTTTGCGAACTAGTCCTAGGTTTTTTGCCCGATCGGAACCAGACCAGTCTAGGACAATTCTCTGGACTCTCTAGATCAATAATTATCAAAAAAAAGTTGAACTTTTGCATTTGGATGGCTGTAATAGGGTAATTTATAAAATGGGCGTGTCAAAATACATTAAAAAGCCTATAAATCCTAAATAAAAACTCAGAACTTCACAAAAATTGGTCAGCATATGTGACATAACATCATTAACAAGCATGAAAAATTCTATGGAGATCGGACGATAGGTGGCGCTATAACTGTTAAAAAGCTTTAAAATCATATATTTCCTATGGTAATCTGCCTGTATTGGCTGTAAATGGTCTTTTCCATCTCTGATCATATAATTTTCATATCATAATGTTAAAAAACTAGTGCAATACAATTCTCTGGACTCACTAGATCAATAATTGTCAGAAAGTTGAACTACTTCATTTGGATAGCTATAATAGGTTCACTTCAAAATCTGGCCTTTACCAAGTGTCCCCGAAAGCCTATATCTCTTTAATCAATGCTCAGACCTTCTTAAAAACAAGTCAGAACGTGTGAAATATCACCCTGAACAAGCATGAAAATTTTCAGACAGATCGGACAAAATTTGCCTCTATAACAGTTAAAAAGGTGAAAATGATATGAATTAATGGCATGTTAAGCCAATAAGTGGTATTTTACTGCCCCCTGCTGTTTAAAATAGTCATTTTCTCATATTGGTATTGGTATCAGCCATGGTAAATCATGATAAATGATGGTGTGTGTGTGTGTGTGTGTGTGTGTGTGTGTGTGTGTGTGTGTGTGTGTGTGTGTGTGTGTGTGTGTGTGTGGTACAAATATAACAAAGGTTTTATTTTCCAACATGAAAACAAACATAACAGAGGGCTAGTGCACAAACAATAACCGACAATGATAATGGATGAGAGGGGAACTTAAATACACAGATCAAGACAAGGACAACAGGTGACGGTTATGATGATGAGGAGCAGGTGATGATGAGGAGGGTGATGAGGAGCAGGTGCAGGTGATGACGACAGATGGTGAATGTGATGAAGACAGAAGGTGAATGTGATGAAGGTGAATGTGACACCAATATCACTGAAACATTTGTGTGTGTGTGTGTGTGTGTGTGTGTGTGTGTGTGTGTGTGTGTGTGTGTGTGTGTGTGTGTGTGTGTGTGTAGCATTATTGTGTGTAGCATATGTAGCAAGTATGCATTATTGAGTTAACATGGAAACACTGGTTTGCTTTAGTGCAGAAAACTGGTCAAAATCATGAGGTTTAAAGTGAAAGTGAGCCAATAAGTGGTCTTCTACTGCCCTCTGCTGGCCATTCTACTTATTAATTAAATTTTTCCACATGTGCTTGCATTTATACTTGAATACACACTAAAAATCACTTATATAGCAATAACTATTATAACACAATCATATTTTGTCAGTGTTAATCACTTTATTTGCACTGACACTTCAAATAATTGCTAGTAATGTGGTAAATCATGGTTAACTATGCTGTGTGTGTGTGTGTGTGTGTGTGTGTGTGTGTGTGTGTGTGTGTGTAAGCATGCATTGAGTTAACATGGATAAACTGGTTTGCTTTAGTGCAGAAAACTGGTTTAAAGTGAAAGTGAGCCAATAAGTGGTCTTCTACTGCCCTCTGCAGGCCATTCTACTTATTAATGAAATATTTCAACATGTGCTTGCATTCATACTTGAATACACACTAAAAAAATCACTTATATAGCAATAACCATTATAACACAATCATATTTTGTCAGTGTTAATCACTTTATTTGCACTGACACTTCAAATAATTGCTAGTAATGTGATAAATCAGGCTAGAAACATGGTAAATCAAAGTAAATAATACTAGATTGTCGTTTATCTCCTGGTAAATAATACTAGAACGTGGTATATCATGGTAAATCATGGTTAACTATGCTGTGTGTGTGTGTGTGTGTGTGTGTGTGTGTGTGTGTGTGTGTGTGTGTGTGTGTGTGTAAGCATGCATTGAGTTAACATGGAAAAACTGGTTTGCTTTAGTGCAGAAAACTGGTTTAAAGTGAAAGTGAGCCAATAAGTGGTCTTCTAGTGCCCTCTGCTGGCCATTCTACTTAATAATGAAATATTTTACATGTGCTTTTGCATTCATACTTGGACACACACACAAAAATCACGTATATAACTAACTATTATAACACAATAATATTTTGTCAGTGTTCATCACCTCATTTGCACTGACACTTCACATAATTGCTAGTAATGTGGTTAATCATGCTAGAAACATTGTAAATCATAGTAAATAATACTGAAATGAGGTGTATCAAGGTAAATCATGCTAGAATCCTAATAAATCATTCTGGAACATGGTATATGATAGTAAATCATGCTAGAATCATATTAAATAATTCTAGAATGTGGCAAATCGTTGTGGGAGGAGCCTATTTTACTCAAATGGCTATAACTCAAGAAGTAAATGAGATATCTTCACCAAACTCAGTACACATGTGTATGGGTTCAATTTGAGGTCACAGTAAACAATTTTATGGAGATCGGACCATAGGTGGCGCTATAACTGTTAAAAAGCTTTAAAACCATATATATCCCATGGCAAATTGCCTGTATTGGCTGTAAATGGTCTTTTCCATCTATTATGTCAGTGGTTACATGCTTCCTAAATAAATCTTAATAACTTTTGATGCTTTTGTGCTTAAATGCCTTAAAGGCCTTAACTGCTTGAACCCCGATAAATGCTGCTTGCAGCTTTAATTAGGGGTTCAAGCACGAAGTGCTGAAACCCTATTGTAATTGTACTGATTTTTATTATTATTATTATTAGGGGTTCAAGCACGAAGTGCTGAAACCCTATTGTAATTGTGCTGATTTTTATTATTAGGGGTTCAAGCACGAAGTGCTGAAACCCTATTGTAATTGTGCTGATTTTTATTATTATTAGGGGTTCAAGCACGAAGTGCTGAAACCCTATTGTAATTGTGCTGATTTTTATTATTATTATTATTATTATTATTCTGCCGTAAAACGCATCGTGCAGCCCAAACCGTAAGAGCTGGAACTTTGAAACTTTGACAGATGGTAGTACAAAAATCGAGGAAAGGTTCAGAGATTATGACCCCGATTGGCCCATAGGTGGCGCTATAACAACCAAAAGCGCGAAACTGCTCATAACTCCTAGACCGTATGGCGTAGACTCAAGTGTCTTATATCATTGGAAAGCTGGATGCCTGACGAACAAAACGTATATCTCCGATTTTATTTCCGCCATGATAGATTTTCCGCCATTTTGAATTTTGTCAAAAATCTACTTTTGCGAACTAGTCCCTGGTTTTTTGCCCGATTGGAACCAAACTAGTGCAGAAATGTTCTCTGGAGACTGAATATCAATAATTATCGAAAAAAAGTGGAAATTTCGATTCACGGTCGCTAAGGGGCGCCAAAACGTACGTTGTGGGAGGGGCCTATTTTACTAAAATGGCTATAACTCCCGATGTAAATGAGGTATCTTCACCAAACTTGGTACACATGTGTATGAGCTTACTCTGGGGTCACAGTAAAAAAATCGCGACGATTGGCCTCATGGTGGCGCTATAAAATGAAAAAAACATAAAACAGGCTATAACCACCTGACCGTTAGTCCGATTGACTTGAAAATTGGTATGCAGTGTCTTGGTCCAAGGTGCCATGTATGTGTATGAGGACATTGGCGTATCTCAAAAAACATGGCCGCCATCGGCCAACGAAGTTTGAGCACCTATTAGACAAGGTTAACGGAGGCCGATCGGAACGAAACTCAATGGGCATGTTCGGCTCATGGCCCTAAAGGTCTGTAAGAATTTTGAAAGAAATCGGCCACTAGTTGGCGCTAACGAGTTTTACGGCTCTGTAATCACGTGGTGTTACAAATATCCACACAATATGCATATCATTTGATAGATCTCCTCATCCTGAACAACTTTGCCTCAAGAACCATTGCTGTCAATCAAACTGTTCATTAATTATTCATTAATATGTTAAAAACCTACTTTTGCGAACTAGTCCTAGGTTTTTTGCCCGATCGGAACCAGACCAGTGTAGGACAATTCTCTGGACTCTCTAGATCAATAATTATCAAAAAAAAGTTGAACTTTTGCATTTGGATGGCTGTAATAGGGTCATTTATAAAACGGGCGTGTCAAAATACATTAAAAAGCCTATAAATCCTAAATAAAAACTCAGAACTTCACAAAAATTGGTCAGCATATGTGACATAACATCATTAACAAGCATGAAAAATTCTATGGAGATCGGACGATAGTTGGCGCTATAACTGTTAAAACGCTTTAAAACCATATATTTCCTATGGTAAATTGCCTGTATTTGCTGTAAATGATGTCTTCTATCTTTTATCATATAATGTTCATATCATAATGTTCAAAACCAGTGCAGCACAATTCTCTGAACTCTCTAGATCAATAATTATCAGAAAAAAAGTTTAACTTCTTCAAAAGGTGATTTTATATGAATATAATGACATATTAAGCCAATAAGTGGTATTTTACTGCCCCCTGCTGTCATTTCATCATACTACTCCCTAATATTGTTATAAAATTCATATTTAGACTTTTTAAAATCATTATTTTAACATTTACAATCACATTTTGTCAAAACTCATCTATTGAGTATTACTATTGACAATTGTGTTACACTGAGATATGGAAATGGACGAAAGTAAATGAATGAAATGAAACGAAAGTATAACGGCATTTAAGCCACGCCCCCGAATACAAATCCATTCATAACTCGAAAACGGAAAGTCGTTGCGCGCTCAAATTTTGATGGTGAGGACCTCTCCGGGCTCTTGATCGAAACGTGTCGTCGCGGGCCTCGGGAGCGCGCCCCCCGCGCATCGCGAATCCGCGGGACCCCCGATTTTGAACGGCCATTACTCCCGACCCAGACCACCCCGAACATTGTGTGAGAGCTCGTTGGAAAGGGCGCGTCCTTGGCTAGCTTCGATTCAAATGTGGTGTTATTTGCCCTGGGCATTCCAGAGATAATAGCCCGAACAGATATGCCTTATAACAGTCATAACTCCCAGCCCCAATCGCCCAAAAACACATTGATGGTCTCATTCAACAGGGCTCCTCAAGCACTATCTATGCTCTGAGTTTCAGAATTTTTCGCCTTTTGGTTCCTGAGATATAAGTAAAAAAACAAATTCCCATTCATTCAAACACTTCAACTGTAAAATGTAAGCTATAATACCACTGTTGTCCACTAGAGGGAGCAGCAGGATTACGCATGATCTTTTAATTCGCTTCAGTATTGGAAATAAACAAATGCTTTAAGAAGCAATCTTTTTTATTATGATGTTTTTTTTATTATTATGATATTTGTATATATTTTATTTTTTTTTTATTATGATTATGAACGGTTTGATTGACATTAGTGATTCTTGAGGCAAAGTTGTTCAAGATGAGGAGATGAAGATATTTTCACAATATCACATCCTAAAAACATTGAAAACATATTTGTCTTTGTGTGTGTGTGTGTGTGTGTGTGTGTGTGTGTGTGTGTGTGTGTGTGTGTGTGTGTGGGTTTGTGTGTGTGTCTGTGTGTGTGTAAGCATGCTTAATGGAAAGAACATGAAGAAACTGCTTTGTTTTACTGGTGGATAAAAAAGTATTTCAAATGAAAGTGAGTCAATTAGTGGTCTTCTACTGCCCTCTGCAGGACATTCTACTTAATAAAATATTTTCATCTGTGCTTTTGCATTAGTTTTTGGACTATATCAAATTACTTGCATGAAAATCACCTATTATAACACAGTCATGTTTTGTCAAAGTTTATCACTTCATTTTTACTGAGCTCTCAGTTTGAACAATTCTGACTCTCAGTGATTAATTTGAAATCTGAAAATGGTGTTATACAGAGGAGATTTGCAATTATCATTTTGTTACCTATCTTTTATTTTAAATATCTCCATCTACAACAAAATGTGTGTGCATGTGTGTGTTCAAGCATGGTTAGTGTATTAAGTATTATTGTTTAAGTATTATTGTTTTCATTTACATTTTAACCACCAGAAGAAGAACACTCATTGGTTCATTCTGCTCACTAAAATATTATTTTTAATTTTTTTTTCCATTTGAAATATTGTTTAAACTTAATAAAATCATTAAAATAACATTTCAAATCATATTTTGTCTGTTTATAAATCCCACAGACTCACATTGGCTGCAATACTAATGTTTTTGTAAAACACAGACCTGATAGTCTAATCTGTGTGTATTGTGCATATATTATTGATATTATTACTATTGCAAATCATGTTATTGTAACTCATATCTTAATAGAATATTATTTGTAATTTTAATTCTTTATTTCTTAAGTGTTTTTTTTTATGATTACTACAGATATTATCACCAAAGATATCAACTACACCTTCACTTTTAGTATTGACACGCTGCACACACAGCACAATCACACACTCACTAATGCATTCAAATAAATGTAATCTTACTGTGCTACTTTATTTGTACATGATTAGAATGAACAGAAATCTAAGACTATTTTTCTTCTTTTGTTAAAGCCATTTCAGACTCCAAGTAAGCATTATATTACTAATCATCTATTTTACAGGTGCCATACAATTGAAAACTGTATTTATCTTGGCATAGTTGAATGATAAGAGTTCTGGACATGGAACTGACATACCGTGAGCCTCAAACACCATTGTTTCCTCCTTCTTGTGTAAATCTCCTGTTTGCAAAAGACCGCTGAAAAATGAGTGAATCCCACCATAACACCGACTGTGACGTTGGAGTCAGGATCATTAATATTTATACCCCCCAAATTTGCATTTTCCAGTCCATGTTCTAGGCCAGGCAGTGTTAATGTGGACCTGCACAGCCGAATCATCAGAAGATCTGCAGGTATTGTGAAGAAGCAAGCAAGGACAATAGTGAAAATGGCAGATCATGGATATAAATGTTATGTCTGAGGCTGTGCTGTGGATTTGAGAACTTTTCATTCCCTTCCCACAAAACTGTCAACAGGCATGGTTGATGTTTACAACAGGATACCTCACCATTTTAATTCAAAGCTGTTAGTTTGCTCTTAACGGAGGCCGATCAGAACGAAACTCGATGGGCATGTTCGACTCGTGGCCCTAGAGGTCTGTAAGAATTTTGAAAAATCAGCCACTAGTTGACGCTAACAGGTTTTACGGCTATGTAATCACGTGATGCATATCATTTGATAGATCTCCTCATACTGAACAACTTTGCCTCAAGAACTACTGCTGTCAATCAATTTGTTCATTAAATACTTGCTATTATGTTAAAAACCTACTTTTGCGAACTAGTCCTAGGTTTTTCGCCCGATCGGAAATATACCAGTGCAGTACAATTCTCTGGAAGCTCTAGATTATTAATTATATAAAAAACTTTAACTTTACCCATTGGGTAGCCATAACAGGATCATTTAGAAAATGGGTATGGCAAAAAACACTCAAAAGCCTGTAAATCCTAAACAAAAACTCAGACAACTCACTAGACTGCCTTATGTGCTTAAAGAGCCTAAATGCTTGAACCCCGCTAAATGCTGCTTGCAGCTTTAATTATTATTATTATTATTCTGCCGTAAAACGCATCGTGCAGCCCAAACCGTAAGGGCTAGAGCTTTGAAACTTTGCCATATGGTAGTACAAAAATCGAGGAGAGGTTATCAAATTATGACCCCGATTGGCCCATAGGTGGCGCTATAGCAACCAAAAGCGCGAAACTGCTCATAACTCCTAGACCGTAAGTCATAGACTCAAGTGTCTTATATCATTGGAAAGCTGGACGCCTGACGAACAAAACGTATATCTCCGATTTTATTTCCGCCATGATAGATTTTCCGCCATTTTGAATTTTGTCGAAAATCTACTTTTGCGAACTAGTCCCTGGTTTTTTGCCCGATCGGAACCAAACCAGTGCAGAATTGTTCTCTGGAGTCTGAATATCAATAATTATCAAAAAAAAGTTGAAATTTCGATTCACGGTCGCTAGGGGGTGCAAAATTAACGTTGTGGGAGGAGCCTATTTTACTAAAATGGCTATAACTCCAGAAGTAAAAGAGGTATTTTAACCAAACCTGGTACACATGTGTAAGACGTCAATATGAGGTCACGGTAAAAAAATCGCGGCGATTGGTCACATGGTGGCGCTATAACATGAAAAAAACATAAAACAGGCTATAACCACCTGACCGTTAGTCCGATTGACTTGAAAATTGGTATGCAGTGTCTTGGTCCAAGGTGCCATGTATGTCTATGAGGACATTGGTGTATCTCAAAAAACATGGCCGCCATCGGCCAATGAAGTTTGAGCACCTATTAGACAAGGTTAACGGAGGCCTATCGGAACGAAACTCGGTGGGCATGTTCGACTCATGGCCCTAGAGGTCTGTAAGAATTTTAAAAGAAATCGGCCACTAGTTGGCGCTAACGAGTTTTATGGCTCTGTAATCACGTGGTGTTACACTTATTGTCACAAAATGCATACCATTTGATAGATCTCCTCTTGTTGAACAACTTTGCCTCAAGAACCATTGCTGTCAATCAAACCGTTCATTAAATATTCGTAATTATGTTAAAAACCTACTTTTGCGAACTAGTCCTAGGTTTTTCGCCCGATCAGAACCAAACGAGTCTAGAACAATTCTATGGACTCTCAAGATCAATAATTATCAAAAAAAAGTTGAACTTTTGCATTTTTCGCATGGGTATATTGGGTCATAAAGAAAATGGGCGTGGCAAAATGCACTCAAAAGCCTATAAATCCTAAACAAAAACTCAGAACTTCACGAAAATTGGTGAGCTTATGTGCCATAACATCATTAACAAGCATGCAAAATTTCATGGAGATCGGACTATAGATGGTGCTATAACTGTTAAAAAGCTTTAAAAAACACATATTTCCTATGGTAAATTGCCTGTATTGGCTGTAAATGGACTTTTCCATCTATTATTTCAGTGGTTAAAAGCTTTCTAAATAAATCTTAATGTCTTAAATGCTTATGTGCCTAAAGGCCTTAAATGCTTGAACCCCGATAAATGCTGCTTGCAGCTTTAATTAGGGGTTCAAGCATGAAATGCTGAAACCCTATTGTAATTGTGCTGATTTTTATTATTATTATTATTATTATTCCGCCCTAAAACGCATCGTGCAGCCCAAACCGTAAGAGCTGGAACTTTGAAACTTTGACAGATGGTAGTACAAAAATCGAGGAAAGGTTCAGAGATTATGACCCCGATTGGCCCATAGGTGGCGCTATAACAACCAAAAGCGCGAAACTGCTCATAACTCCTAGACCGTATGTCGTAGACTCAAGTGTCTTATATCATTGGAAAGCTGGACGCCTGACGAACAAAACGTATATCTCCGATTTCATTTCCGCCATGATAGATTTTCCGCCATTTTGAATTTTGTCAAAAATCTACTTTTGCGAACTAGTCCCTGGTTTTTTGCCCGATTGGAACCAAACTAGTGCAGAAATGTTCTCTGGAGACTGAATATCAATAATTATCGAAAAAAAGTGGAAATTTCGATTCACGGTCGCTAAGGGGCGCCAAAACGTACGTTGTGGGAGGGGTCTATTTTACTAAAATGGCTATAACTCCCGATGTAAATGAGGTATCTTCACCAAACTTGGTACACATGTGTATGAGCTTACTCTGGGGTCACAGTAAAAAAATCGCGACGATTGGCCTCATGGTGGCGCTATAAAATGAAAAAAACATAAAACAGGCTATAACCACCTGACCGTTAGTCCGATTGACTTGAAAATTGGTATGCAGTGTCTTGGTCCAAGGTGCCATGTATGTGTATGAGGACATTGGCGTATCTCAAAAAACATGGCCGCCATTGGCCAACGAAGTTTGAGCACCTATTAGACAAGGTTAACGGAGGCCGATCGGAACGAAACTCGGTGGGCATGTTCGACTCATGGCCCTAGAGGTCTGTAAGAATTTTGAAAGAAATCGGCCACTAGTTGGCGCTAACGAGTTTTACGGCTCTGTAATCACGTGGTGTTACAAATATCCACACAATATGCATATCATTTGATAGATCTCCTCATCCTGAACAACTTTGCCTCAAGAACCATTGCTGTCAATCAAACTGTTCATTAATTATTCATTAATATGTTAAAAACCTACTTTTGCGAACTAGTCCTAGGTTTTTTGCCCGATCGGAACCAGACCAGTCTAGGACAATTCTCTGGACTCTCTAGATCAATAATTATCAAAAAAAAGTTGAACTTTTGCATTTGGATGGCTGTAATAGGGTAATTTATAAAATGGGCGTGTCAAAATACATTAAAAAGCCTATAAATCCTAAATAAAAACTCAGAACTTCACAAAAATTGGTCAGCATATGTGACATAACATCATTAACAAGCATGAAAAATTCTATGGAGATCGGACGATAGGTGGCGCTATAACTGTTAAAAAGCTTTAAAATCATATATTTCCTATGGTAAACTGCCTGTATTAGCTGTAAATGGTCTTTTCCATCTCTGATCATATAATTTTCATATCATAATGTTCAAAACTAGTGCAATACAATTCTCTGGACTCACTAGATCAATAATTGTCAGAAAAAGTTGAACTACTTCATTTGGATAGCTATAATAGGTTCACTTCAAAATCTGGCCTTTACCAAGTGTCCCCGAAAGCCTATATCTCTTTAATCAATGCTCAGACCTTCTTAAAAACAAGTCAGAACGTGTGAAATATCACCCTGAACAAGCATGAAAATTTTCAGACAGATCGGACAAAATTTGCCTCTATAACAGTTAAAAAGGTGAAAATGATATGAATTAATGGCATGTTAAGCCAATAAGTGGTATTTTACTGCCCCCTGCTGTTTAAAATAGTCATTTTCTCATATTGGTATTGGTATCAGTCATGGTAAATCATGATAAATGATGGTGTGTGTGTGTGTGTGTGTGTGTGTGTGTGTGTGTGTGTGTGTGTGTGTGTGTGTGTGTGTGTGTGTGTGTGGGTGGTACAAATATAACAAAGGTTTTATTTTCCAACATGAAAACAAACATAACAGAGTGCTAGTGCACAAACAATAACCGACAATGATAATGGATGAGAGGGGAACTTAAATACACAGATCAAGACAAGGACAACAGGTGACGGTTATGATGATGAGGAGCAGGTGATGATGAGGACGGTGATGAGGAGCAGGTGCAGGTGATGACGACAGATGGTGAATGTGATGAAGACAGAAGGTGAATGTGATGAAGGTGAATGTGACACCAATATCACTGAAACATTTGTGTGTGTGTGTGTGTGTGTGTGTGTGTGTGTGTGTGTGTGTGTGTGTGTGTGTGTGTGTGTGTGTGTGTGTGTGTGTGTGTGTGTAGCATTATTGTGTGTAGCATATGTAGCAAGTATGCATTATTGAGTTAACATGGAAACACTGGTTTGCTTTAGTGCAGAAAACTGGTCAAAATCATGAGGTTTAAAGTGAAAGTGAGCCAATAAGTGGTCTTCTACTGCCCTCTGCTGGCCATTCTACTTATTAATTAAATTTTTCCACATGTGCTTGCATTTATACTTGAATACACACTAAAAATCACTTATATAGCAATAACTATTATAACACAATCATATTTTGTCAGTGTTAATCACTTTATTTGCACTGACACTTCAAATAATTGCTAGTAATGTGGTAAATCATGGTAAATCATGGTTAACTATGCTCTGTGTGTGTGTGTGTGTGTGTGTGTGTGTGTGTGTGTGTGTGTGTGTGTGTGTGTGTGTGTGTAAGCATGCATTGAGTTAACATGGATAAACTGGTTTGCTTTAGTGCAGAAAACTGGTTTAAAGTGAAAGTGAGCCAATAAGTGGTCTTCTACTGCCCTCTGCTGGCCATTCTACTTATTAATGAAATATTTCAACATGTGCTTGCATTCATACTTGAATACACACTAAAAAAATCACTTATATAGCAATAACTATTATAACACAATCATATTTTGTCAGTGTTAACCACTTTATTTGCACTGACACTTCAAATAATTGCTAGTAATGTGATAAATCAGGCTAGAAACATGGTAAATCAAAGTAAATAATCCTAGATTGTCGTTTATCTCCTGGTAAATAATACTAGAACGTGGTATATCATGGTAAATCATGGTTAACTATGCTGTGTGTGTATGTGTGTGTGTGTGTGTGTGTGTGTGTGTGTGTGTGTGTGTGTGTGTGTGTGTGTGTGTGTGTGTGTGTGTGTGTGTGTGTGTGTGTGTGTGTGTGTGTGTTGTGTGTGTGTGTGTGTGTGTGTGTGTGTGTGTGTGTGTGTGTGTGTGTGTGTGTAAGCATGCATTGAGTTAACATGGAAAAACTGGTTTGCTTTAGTGCAGAAAACTGGTTTAAAGTGAAAGTGAGCCAATAAGTGGTCTTCTACTGCCCTCTGCTGGCCATTCTACTTAATAATGAAATATTTTACATGTGCTTTTGCATTCATACTTGGACACACACTAAAAATCACGTATATAACTAACTATTATAACACAATAATATTTTGTCAGTGTTCATCACCTCATTTGCACTGACACTTCACATATTTGCTAGTAATGTGGTTAATCATGCTAGAAACATTGTAAATCATAGTAAATAATACTGAAATGAGGTGTATCAAGGTAAATCATGCTAGAATCCTAATAAATCATTCTGGAACATGGTATATGATAGTAAATCATGCTAGAATCATATTAAATAATTCTAGAATGTGGCAAATCGTTGTGGGAGGAGCCTATTTTACTCAAATGGCTATAACTCAAGAAGTAAATGAGATATCTTCACCAAACTCAGTACAAATGTGTATGGGTTCAATTTGAGGTCACAGTAAACAATTCTATGGAGATCGGAGCATAGGTGGCGCTATAACTGTTAAAAAGCTTTAAAACCATATATATCCCATGGCAAATTGCCTGTATTGGCTGTAAATGGTCTTTTCCATCTATTATGTCAGTGGTTACATGCTTGCTAAATAAATCTTAATAACTTTTGATGCTTTTGTGCTTAAATGCCTTAAAGGCCTTAACTGCTTGAACCCCGATAAATGCTGCTTGCAGCTTTAATTAGGGGTTCAAGCACGAAGTGCTGAAACCCTATTGTAATTGTGCTGATTTTTATTATTATTATTATTATTATTATTCTGCCGTAAAACGCATCGTGCAGCCCAAACCGTAAGGGCTAGAGCTTTGAAACTTTGCCATATGGTAGTACAAAAATCGAGGAGAGGTTATCAAATTATGACCCCGATTGGCCCATAGGTGGCGCTATAGCAACCAAAAGCGCGAAACTGCTCATAACTCCTAGACCGTAAGTCATAGACTCAAGTGTCTTATATCATTGGAAAGCTGGACGCCTGACGAACAAAACGTATATCTCCGATTTTATTTCCGCCATGATAGATTTTCCGCCATTTTGAATTTTGTCGAAAATCTACTTTTGCGAACTAGTCCCTGGTTTTTTGCCCGATCGGAACCAAACCAGTGCAGAATTGTTCTCTGGAGTCTGAATATCAATAATTATCAAAAAAAAGTTGAAATTTCGATTCACGGTCGCTAGGGGGTGCAAAATTAACGTTGTGGGAGGAGCCTATTTTACTAAAATGGCTATAACTCCAGAAGTAAAAGAGGTATTTTAACCAAACCTGGTACACATGTGTAAGACGTCAATATGAGGTCACGGTAAAAAAATCGCGGCGATTGGTCACATGGTGGCGCTATAACATGAAAAAAACATAAAACAGGCTATAACCACCTGACCGTTAGTCCGATTGACTTGAAAATTGGTATGCAGTGTCTTGGTCCAAGGTGCCATGTATGTCTATGAGGACATTGGTGTATCTCAAAAAACATGGCCGCCATCGGCCAATGAAGTTTGAGTACCTATTAGACAAGGTTAACGGAGGCCTATCGGAACGAAACTCGGTGGGCATGTTCGACTCATGGCCCTAGAGGTCTGTAAGAATTTTAAAAGAAATCGGCCACTAGTTGGCGCTAACGAGTTTTATGGCTCTGTAATCACGTGGTGTTACACTTATTGTCACAAAATGCATACCATTTGATAGATCTCCTCTTGTTGAACAACTTTGCCTCAAGAACCATTGCTGTCAATCAAACCGTTCATTAAATATTCGTAATTATGTTAAAAACCTACTTTTGCAAACTAGTCCTAGGTTTTTCGCCCGATCAGAACCAAACGAGTCTAGGACAATTCTATGGACTCTCAAGATCAATAATTATCAAAAAAAAGTTGAACTTTTGCATTTTTCGCATGGGTATATTGGGTCATAAAGAAAATGGGCGTGGCAAAATGCACTCAAAAGCCTATAAATCCTAAACAAAAACTCAGAACTTCACGAAAATTGGTGAGCTTATGTGCCATAACATCATTAACAAGCATGCAAAATTTCATGGAGATCGGACTATAGATGGTGCTATAACTGTTAAAAAGCTTTAAAAAACACATATTTCCTATGGTAAATTGCCTGTATTGGCTGTAAATGGACTTTTCCATCTATTATTTCAGTGGTTAAAAGCTTTCTAAATAAATCTTAATGTCTTAAATGCTTATGTGCCTAAAGGCCTTAAATGCTTGAACCCCGATAAATGCTGCTTGCAGCTTTAATTATTATTATTATTATTTTTCTTCTCCGCTAAAACGCATCGTGCAGCCCAAACCGTAAGAGCTGGAGCTTTGAAACTTTGCCAGATGGTAGTACAAAAATCGAGGAGAGGTTATCAAATTATGAGCCCGATTGGCCCATAGGTGGCGCTATAGCAACCAAAAGCGCGAAACTGCTCATAACTCCTAGACCGTAAGTCATAGACTCAAGTGTCTTATATCAGTGGAAAGCAGGACGCCTGACGAACAAAACGTATATCTCCGATTTTATTTCCGCCATGATAGATTTTCCGCCATTTTGAATTTTGTCGAAAACCTACTTTTGCGAACTAGTCCCTGGTTTTTTGCCCGATCGGAACCAAACCAGTGCAGAATTGTTCTGTGGAGTCTGAAGATCAATAATTATCGAAAAAAAGTTGAAATTTCGATTCACGGTCGCTAGGGGGTGCAAAATTAACGTTGTGGGAGGAGCCTATTTTACTAAAATGGCTATAACTCAAGAAGTAATTCAGTAAACTTCACCAAACTTGCTAAACGTGTGTAAGAGGTCAATTTGAGGTCACAGTAAAAAAATTGCGTCGATTGGCCACATGGTGGCGCTATAAAACAAAAAAAACGTA
The DNA here is from genome assembly GCF_964197995.2 of Scardinius erythrophthalmus. Taxonomy (NCBI): domain Eukaryota; kingdom Metazoa; phylum Chordata; class Actinopteri; order Cypriniformes; family Leuciscidae; genus Scardinius; species Scardinius erythrophthalmus. The sequence continues at coordinate 183,313 of NW_028296486.1, read as the reverse complement.
TATACACCTGCCCGTTAGTCCGATTGACTTGAAATTTGGTATGCAGTGTCTTGGCCCAAGGGGCCATGTATGTCTAAAAGGATATTGGCGTATCTCGAAAAACATGGCCGCCATTGGCCAATGAGTTTTGAGCACCTATTAAAAGAAGGTTAACGAAGTGCGATCGGAACGAAACTCGGTGGGCATGTTCGGCTCAAGCCCCTAGAGGTCTGTAAGAATTTTGAAAGAAATCGGCCACTAGTTGGCGCTAACGAGTTTTAAGGCTCGGTAATCACGTGGTGTAACAAATTTCGTCACAAAATGCATATCATTTGATAGACCTCCTCATGTTGAACAACTTTGCCTCAAGAACCATTAATGTCAATCAAACCGTTCAATAAATATTTACGAATATGTTAAAAACCTACTTTTGCGAACTAGTCCTAGGTTTTTTGCCCGATCGGAACCAGACCAGTCTAGGACAATTCTCTGGACACTCTAGATCAATAATTATCAAAAAAAAAGTTAAACTTTTGCATTAGGATGGCTGTAATAGGGTTATTTATAAAAGGGGCGTGGCAAAATGCACTAAAAAGCCTATAAACCCTAAATGAAAACTCAGAACTTCACAAAAATTGGTGAGCATATGTGACATAACATCATTAACAAGCATGCAAAATTTTATGGAGATCGGACCAAAGATAGCACTATAACAGTCAAAAGGCTTTAAAACCATATATTTCCTATGGTAAATTGCCTGTATTGGCTGTAAATGGACTTTTCCATCTATTATTTCAGTGGTTAAAAGCTTTCTAAATAAAACTTAATGTCTTAAATGCTTATGTGCTTAAAGGCCTTAAATGCTTGAACCCCGATAAATGCTGCTTGCAGCTTTAATTATTATTATTATTATTATTCTGCCGTAAAACGCATCGTGCAGCCCAAACCGTAAGAGCTGGAACTTTGAAACTTTGACAGATGGTAGTACAAAAATCGAGGAAAGGTTCAGAGATTATGACCCCGATTGGCCCATAGGTGGCGCTATAACAACCAAAAGCGCGAAACTGCTCATAACTCCTAGACCGTATGTCGTAGACTCAAGTGTCTTATATCATTGGAAAGCTGGACGCCTGACGAACAAAACGTATATCTCCGATTTCATTTCCGCCATGATAGATTTTCCGCCATTTTGAATTTTGTCAAAAATCTACTTTTGCGAACTAGTCCCTGGTTTTTTGCCCGATTGGAACCAAACTAGTGCAGAAATGTTCTCTGGAGACTGAATATCAATAATTATCGAAAAAAAGTGGAAATTTCGATTCACGGTCGCTAAGGGGCGCCAAAACGTACGTTGTGGGAGGGGCCTATTTTACTAAAATGGCTATAACTCCCGATGTAAATGAGGTATCTTCACCAAACTTGGTACACATGTGTATGAGCTTACTCTGGGGTCACAGTAAAAAAATCGCGACGATTGGCCTCATGGTGGCGCTATAAAATGAATAAAACATAAAACAGGCTATAACCACCTGACCGTTAGTCCGATTGACTTGAAAATTGGTATGCAGTGTCTTGGTCCAAGGTGCCATGTATGTGTATGAGGACATTGGCGTATCTCAAAAAACATGGCCGCCATCGGCCAACGAAGTTTGAGCACCTATTAGACAAGGTTAACGGAGGCCGATCGGAACGAAACTCAATGGGCATGTTCGGCTCATGGCCCTAAAGGTCTGTAAGAATTTTGAAAGAAATCGGCCACTAGTTGGCGCTAACGAGTTTTACGGCTCTGTAATCACATGGTGTTACAAATATCCACACAATATGCATATCATTTGATAGATCTCCTCATCCTGAACAACTTTGCCTCAAGAACCATTGCTGTCAATCAAACTGTTCATTAATTATTCATTAATATGTTAAAAACCTTCTTTTGCGAACTAGTCCTAGGTTTTTTGCCCGATCGGAACCAGACCAGTCTAGGACAATTCTCTGGACTCTCTAGATCAATAATTATCAAAAAAAAGTTGAACTTTTGCATTTGGATGGCTGTAATAGGGTAATTTATAAAATGGGCGTGTCAAAATACATTAAAAAGCCTATAAATCCTAAATAAAAACTCAGAACTTCACAAAAATTGGTCAGCATATGTGACATAACATCATTAACAAGCATGAAAAATTCTATGGAGATCGGACAATAGGTGGCGCTATAACTGTTAAAAAGCTTTAAAATCATATATTTCCTATGGTAAACTGCCTGTATTGGCTGTAAATGGTCTTTTCTATCTCTGATCATATAATTTTCATATCATAATGTTCAAAACTAGTGCAATACAATTCTCTGGACTCACTAGATCAATAATTGTCAGAAAAAGTTGAACTACTTCATTTGGATAGTTATAATAGGTTCACTTCAAAATCTGGCCTTTACCAAGTGTCCCCGAAAGCCTATATCTCTTTAATCAATGCTCAGACCTTCTTAAAAACAAGTCAGAACGTGTGAAATATCACCCTGAACAAGCATGAAAATTTTCAGACAGATCGGACAAAATTTGCCTCTATAACAGTTAAAAAGGTGAAAATGATATGAATTAATGGCATGTTAAGCCAATAAGTGGTATTTTACTGCCCCCTGCTGTTTAAAATAGTCATTTTCTCATATTGGTATTGGTATCAGCCATGGTAAATCATGATAAATGATGGTGTGTGTGTGTGTGTGTGTGTGTGTGTGTGTGTGTGTGTGTGTGTGTGTGTGTGTGTGTGTGGTACAAATATAACAAAGGTTTTATTTTCCAACATGAAAACAAACATAACAGAGTGCTAGTGCACAAACAATAACCGACAATGATAATGGATGAGAGGGGAACTTAAATACACAGATCAAGACAAGGACAACAGGTGACGGTTATGATGATGAGGAGCAGGTGATGATGAGGAGGGTGATGAGGAGCAGGTGCAGGTGATGACGACAGATGGTGAATGTGATGAAGACAGAAGGTGAATGTGATGAAGGTGAATGTGACACCAATATCACTGAAACATTTGTGTGTGTGTGTGTGTGTGTGTGTGTGTGTGTGTGTGTGTGTAGCATTATTGTGTGTAGCATATGTAGCAAGTATGCATTATTGAGTTAACATGGAAAAACTGGTTTGCTTTAGTGCAGAAAAATGGTCAAAATCATGAGGTTTAAAGTGAAAGTGAGCCAATAAGTGGTCTTCTACTGCCCTCTGCTGGCCATTGTACTTATTAATTAAATTTTTCCACATGTGCTTGCATTTATACTTGAATACACACTAAATATCACTTATATAGCAATAACTATTATAACACAATCATATTTTGTCAGTGTTAATCACTTTATTTGCACTGACACTTCAAATAATTGCTAGTAATGTGGTAAATCATGGTAAATCATGGTTAACTATGCTGTGTGTGTGTGTGTGTGTGTGTGTGTGTGTGTGTGTGTGTGTGTGTGTGTGTGTGTGTGTGTGTGTGTGTGTGTGTGTGTAAGCATGCATTGAGTTAACATGGATAAACTGGTTTGCTTTAGTGCAGAAAACTGGTTTAAAGTGAAAGTGAGCCAATAAGTGGTCTTCTACTGCCCTCTGCTGGCCATTCTACTTATTAATGAAATATTTCAACATGTGCTTGCATTCATACTTGAATACACACTAAAAAAATCACTTATATAGCAATAACTATTATAACACAATCATATTTTGTCAGTGTTAATCACTTTATTTGCACTGACACTTCAAATAATTGCTAGTAATGTGATAAATCAGGCTAGAAACATGGTAAATCAAAGTAAATAATACTAGATTGTCGTTTATCTCCTGGTAAATAATACTAGAACGTGGTATATCATGGTAAATCATGGTTAACTATGCTGTGTGTGTATGTGTGTGTGTGTGTGTGTGTGTGTGTGTGTGTGTGTGTGTGTGTGTGTGTGTGTGTGTGTGTGTGTGTGTGTGTGTAAGCATGCATTGAGTTAACATGGAAAAACTGGTTTGCTTTAGTGCAGAAAACTGGTTTAAAGTGAAAGTGAGCCAATAAGTGGTCTTCTAGTGCCCTCTGCTGGCCATTCTACTTAATAATGAAATATTTTACATGTGCTTTTGCATTCATACTTGGACACACACTAAAAATCACGTATATAACTAACTATTATAACACAATAATATTTTGTCAGTGTTCATCACCTCATTTGCACTGACACTTCACATAATTGCTAGTAATGTGGTTAATCATGCTAGAAACATTGTAAATCATAGTAAATAATACTGAAATGAGGTGTATCAAGGTAAATCATGCTAGAATCCTAATAAATCATTCTGGAACATGGTATATGATAGTAAATCATGCTAGAATCATATTAAATAATTCTAGAATGTGGCAAATCGTTGTGGGAGGAGCCTATTTTACTCAAATGGCTATAACTCAAGAAGTAAATGAGATATCTTCACCAAACTCAGTACACATGTGTATGGGTTCAATTTGAGGTCACAGTAAACAATTTTATGGAGATCGGACCATAGGTGGCGCTATAACTGTTAAAAAGCTTTAAAACCATATATATCCCATGGCAAATTGCCTGTATTGGCTGTAAATGGTCTTTTCCATCTATTATGTCAGTGGTTACATGCTTGCTAAATAAATCTTAATAACTTTTGATGCTTTTGTGCTTAAATGCCTTAAAGGCCTTAACTGCTTGAACCCCGATAAATGCTGCTTGCAGCTTTAATTATTATTATTATTTTCCCCTTAAACGCATCGTGCAGACCAAACCGTAAGAGCTGGAACCTTGAAACTTGGCCAAATGGTAGTCCTCAATTTGGGGAGAACCTATAAAAGTATGACCCCGATTGGCCCATAGGTGGCGCTATAGCAACCAAAAGCGCAAAACTGCTCATAACTACTAGACCGTATGTCGTAGACTCAAGTGTCTTATATCATTGGAAAGCTGGACGCCTGACGAACAAAACGTATATCTCTGATTTCATTTCCGCCATGATAGATTTTCCGCCATTTTGAATTTTGTCAAAAACCTACTTTTGGAAACTAGTCCTAGGTTTTTCGCCCGATCGGAACCAATTCAGTGCAGAAATGTTCTCTTGAGTCTGAATATCAAAAACTATCGAAAAAAAGTTGAAATTTCGATTCACGGACGCTAAGGGGCGCCAAAACGTACGTCGTGGGCAGGGCCTATTTTACTAAAATGGCTATAACTCCAGAAGTAAATGAGGTATCTTCACCAAACTTGGTTAACATGTGTAAGAGGTCAATCTGAGGTCACAGTAAAAAAACCGCGGCGATTGGCCACATGGTGGCGCTATAACATGAAAAAAACATAAAACAGGCTATAACCACCTGACCGTTAGTCCGATTGACTTGAAAATTGGTTTGCAGTGTCTTGGTCCAAGGTGCCATGTATGTGTATGAGGACATTGGCGTATCTCAAAAAACATGGCCGCCATCGGCCAATGAAATTTGAGCACCTATTAGACAAGGTAAACGGAGGCCGATCGGAACGAAACTCGATGGGCATGTTCGACTCAAGGCCCTAGAGGTCTGTAAGAATTTTGAAAGAAATCGGCCACTAGTTGGCGCTAACGAGTTTTATGGCTCTGTAATCACGTGGTGTTACAAATATCCACACAATATGCATATCATTTGATAGATCTCCTCATCCTGAACAACTTTGCCTCAAGAACCATTGCTGTCAATCAAACCGTTCATTAAATATTCGCAAACATGTTAAAAACCTACTTTTGCGAACTAGTCCTAGGTTTTTCGCCCGATCGGAACCAGACCAGTCTAGGACAATTCTCTGGACTCTCTAGATCAAAAACTATCAAAAAAAAGTTGAACTTTTGCATTTGGATGGCTCTAATAGGGTCATTTATAAAATGGGCGTGTCAAAATACATTAAAAAGCCTATAAATCCTAAATAAAAACTCAGAACTTCACAAAAAGTGGTCAGCATATGTGACATAACATCATTAACAAGCATGAAAAATTCTATGGAGATCGTACGATAGGTGGCGCTATAACTGTTAAAAAGCTTTAAAATCATATATTTCCTATGGTAAACTGCCTGTATTGGCTGTAAATGGTCTTTTCCATCTCTGATCATATAATTTTCATATCATAATGTTCAAAACTAGTGCAATACAATTCTCTGGACTCACTAGATCAATAATTGTCAGAAAAAGTTGAACTACTTCATTTGGATAGCTATAATAGGTTCACTTCAAAATCTGGCCTTTACCAAGTGTCCCCGAAAGCCTATATCTCTTTAATCAATGCTCAGACCTTCTTAAAAACAAGTCAGAACGTGTGAAATATCACCCTGAACAAGCATGAAAATTTTCAGACAGATCGGACAAAATTTGCCTCTATAACAGTTAAAAAGGTGAAAATGATATGAATTAATGGCATGTTAAGCCAATAAGTGGTATTTTACTGCCCCCCGCTGTTTAAAATAGTCATTTTCTCATATTGGTATTGGTATCAGCCATGGTAAATCATGATAAATGATGGTGTGTGTGTGTGTGTGTGTGTGTGTGTGTGTGTGTGTGTGTGTGTGTGTGTGTGTGTGTGTGTGTGTGTGTGTGTGTGTGTGTGTGGTACAAATATAACAAAGGTTTTATTTTCCAACATGAAAACAAACATAACAGAGTGCTAGTGCACAAACAATAACCGACAATGATAATGGATGAGAGGGGAACTTAAATACACAGATCAAGACAAGGACAACAGGTGACGGTTATGATGATGAGGAGCAGGTGATGATGAGGAGGGTGATGAGGAGCAGGTGCAGGTGATGACGACAGATAGTGAATGTGATGAAGACAGAAGGTGAATGTGATGAAGGTGAATGTGACACCAATATCACTAAAACATTTGTGTGTGTGTGTGTGTGTGTGTGTGTGTGTGTGTGTGTGTGTGTGTGTGTGTGTGTGTGTGTAGCATTATTGTGTGTAGCATATGTAGCAAGTATGCATTATTGAGTTAACATGGAAACACTGGTTTGCTTTAGTGCAGAAAACTGGTCAAAATCATGAGGTTTAAAGTGAAAGTGAGCCAATAAGTGGTCTTCTACTGCCCTCTGCTGGCCATTCTACTTATTAATTAAATTTTTCCACATGTGCTTGCATTTATACTTGAATACACACTAAAAATCACTTATATAGCAATAACTATTATAACACAATCATATTTTGTCAGTGTTAATCACTTTATTTGCACTGACACTTCAAATAATTGCTAGTAATGTGGTAAATCATGGTAAATCATGGTTAACTATGCTGTGTGTGTGTGTCTGTGTGTGTGTGTGTGTGTGTGTGTGTGTGTGTGTGTGTGTGTGTGTGTGTGTGTGTGTGTGTGTGTGTGTGTGTAAGCATGCATTGAGTTAACATGGATAAACTGGTTTGCTTTAGTGCAGAAAACTGGTTTAAAGTGAAAGTGAGCCAATAAGTGGTCTTCTACTGCCCTCTGCTGGCCATTCTACTTATTAATGAAATATTTCAACATGTGCTTGCATTCATACTTGAATACACACTAAAAAAATCACTTATATAGCAATAACTTTTATAACACAATCATATTTTGTCAGTGTTAATCACTTTATTTGCACTGACACTTCAAATAATTGCTAGTAATGTGATAAATCAGGCTAGAAACATGGTAAATCAAAGTAAATAATACTAGATTGTCGTTTATCTCCTGGTAAATAATACTAGAACGTGGTATATCATGGTAAATCATGGTTAACTAAACTGTGTGTGTATGTGTGTGTGTGTGTGTGTGTGTGTGTGTGTGTGTGTGTGTGTGTGTGTGTGTGTGTGTGTGTGTGTGTGTGTGTGTGTGTGTAAGCATGCATTGAGTTAACATGGAAAAACTGGTTTGCTTTAGTGCAGAAAACTGGTTTAAAGTGAAAGTGAGCCAATAAGTGGTCTTCTAGTGCCCTCTGCTGGCCATTCTACTCAATAATGAAATATTTTAAGTCAAGTCAAGTCAAGTATATTTGTATAGCGCTTTTCACAATACAGATTGTATCAAAGCAGCTTCACAGTATTAAATTAAAATAATACAACAAGGTTTGTTTCTAGTGGAATTTATTGATAAAATCAAATTAGATATCCCCAGAATATCCCCAACTGAGCAAGCCAAAGGCAACAGTGGCAAGGAACCGAAAAACTCCATCAAGTGACCTAATAGTGTCCTAAAACTCCATCAGGTGACCCAATGGAGAAAAAAAAAACCTTGGGAGAACCCAGGCTCAGTCGGGGGCCAGTTCTCCTCTGGCGTTTATTAACTAGAGGCCGGATTGTAATTTGAACTGTAAGATTAAAAATATTATATGAATGCCTGGCTGAAGAGATGCGACTTTAATCTAGTTTTAAACTGGGAGAGCGAGTCTGAGCAACGAACAGTATCAGGAAGGCTATTCCAGAGTTTTGGAGCTTTTACATGTGCTTTTGCATTCATACTTGGACACACACTAAAAATCACGTATATAACTAACTATTATAACACAATAATATTTTGTCAGTGTTCATCACCTCATTTGCACTGACACTTCACATAATTGCTAGTAATGTGGTTAATCATGCTAGAAACATTGTAAATCATAGTAAATAATACTGAAATGAGGTGTATCAAGGTAAATCATGCTAGAATCCTAATAAATCATTCTGGAACATGGTATATGATAGTAAATCATGCTAGAATCATATTAAATAATTCTAGAATGTGGCAAATCGTTGTGGGAGGAGCCTATTTTACTCAAATGGCTATAACTCAAGAAGTAAATGAGATATCTTCACCAAACTCAGTACACATGTGTATGGGTTCAATTTGAGGTCACAGTAAACAATTTTATGGAGATCGGACCATAGGTGGCGCTATAACTGTTAAAAAGCTTTAAAACCATATATATCCCATGGCAAATTGCCTGTATTGGCTGTAAATGGTCTTTTCCATCTATTATGTCAGTGGTTACATGCTTGCTAAATAAATCTTAATAACTTTTGATGCTTTTGTGCTTAAATGCCTTAAAGGCCTTAACTGCTTGAACCCCGATAAATGCTGCTTGCAGCTTTAATTATTAGGGGTTCAAGCACGAAGTGCTGAAACCCTATTGTAATTGTGCTGATTAGGGGTTCAAGCACGAAGTGCTGAAACCCTATTGTAATTGTGCTGATTTTTATTATTATTATTATTATTATTATTATTCCGCCCTAAAACGCATTGTGCAGCCCAAACCGTAAGAGCTGGAACCTTGAAACTTGGCCAAATGGTAGTCCTCAATTTGGGGAGAACCTATCAAAATATGACCCCGATTGGCCTATAGGTGGCGCTATAATGACCAAATTTACTAAATTGCTCATAACTCATAGACAGTTTGTCCTAGAGTCTCAATTTTAGCATCACTGTGATCCCTGGCTCCAGACGGACAAAATGGCTATCTCCAAATCCCGATCCGAGCAAAAAAAAATTTGTTATGGGCAATTTTGTCCAAAACCTACTTTTGCGAACTAGTCCTAGGTTTTTGGCCCAATCCAGACCAGACCAGTCTAGCACAATTCTCTGGAGTCTCTAGATCAATAATTATTGAAAGAAAGTTGAACTTTTGCATTGGCCTGGCTGTAACAGGGTCATTTAGGGAAGGGGCGGGACAAAAAAACACTCAAAAGCCTATACAACCTAAGGGAAAACCCCAAACTTCACAAAAATCGATGAGCAGGTGTGTCAGACCATGGTGAAGAAGCATGCCAAGTTTCGTGAAGATCGGATCATAGGTGGCGCTATAACTGTCCAAAACGTCTCTTCTTATTAGGGGTTCAAGCACGAAGTGCTGAAACCCTATTGTAATTGTGCTGATTTTTATTATTAGGGGTTCAAGCACGAAGTGCTGAAACCCTATTGTAATTGTGCTGATTTTTATTATTATTATTATTATTATTATTCTGCCGTAAAACGCATCGTGCAGCCCAAACCGTAAGAGCTGGAACTTTGAAACTTTGACAGATGGTAGTACAAAAATCGAGGAAAGGTTCAGAGATTATGACCCCGATTGGCCCATAGGTGGCGCTATAACAACCAAAAGCGCGAAACTGCTCATAACTCCTAGACCGTATGGCGTAGACTCAAGTGTCTTATATCATTGGAAAGCTGGATGCCTGACGAACAAAACGTATATCTCCGATTTTATTTCCGCCATGATAGATTTTCCGCCATTTTGAATTTTGTCAAAAATCTACTTTTGCGAACTAGTCCCTGGTTTTTTGCCCGATTGGAACCAAACTAGTGCAGAAATGTTCTCTGGAGACTGAATATCAATAATTATCGAAAAAAAGTGGAAATTTCGATTCACGGTCGCTAAGGGGCGCCAAAACGTACGTTGTGGGAGGGGCCTATTTTACTAAAATGGCTATAACTCCCGATGTAAATGAGGTATCTTCACCAAACTTGGTACACATGTGTATGAGCTTACTCTGGGGTCACAGTAAAAAAATCGCGACGATTGGCCTCATGGTGGCGCTATAAAATGAAAAAAACATAAAACAGGCTATAACCACCTGACCGTTAGTCCGATTGACTTGAAAATTGGTATGCAGTGTCTTGGTCCAAGGTGCCATGTATGTGTATGAGGACATTGGCGTATCTCAAAAAACATGGCCGCCATCGGCCAACGAAGTTTGAGCACCTATTAGACAAGGTTAACGGAGGCCGATCGGAACGAAACTCAATGGGCATGTTCGGCTCATGGCCCTAAAGGTCTGTAAGAATTTTGAAAGAAATCGGCCACTAGTTGGCGCTAACGAGTTTTACGGCTCTGTAATCACGTGGTGTTACAAATATCCACACAATATGCATATCATTTGATAGATCTCCTCATCCTGAACAACTTTGCCTCAAGAACCATTGCTGTCAATCAAACTGTTCATTAATTATTCATTAATATGTTAAAAACCTACTTTTGCGAACTAGTCCTAGGTTTTTTGCCCGATCGGAACCAGACCAGTGTAGGACAATTCTCTGGACTCTCTAGATCAATAATTATCAAAAAAAAGTTGAACTTTTGCATTTGGATGGCTGTAATAGGGTCATTTATAAAACGGGCGTGTCAAAATACATTAAAAAGCCTATAAATCCTAAATAAAAACTCAGAACTTCACAAAAATTGGTCAGCATATGTGACATAACATCATTAACAAGCATGAAAAATTCTATGGAGATCGGACGATAGTTGGCGCTATAACTGTTAAAACGCTTTAAAACCATATATTTCCTATGGTAAATTGCCTGTATTTGCTGTAAATGATGTCTTCTATCTTTTATCATATAATGTTCATATCATAATGTTCAAAACCAGTGCAGCACAATTCTCTGAACTCTCTAGATCAATAATTATCAGAAAAAAAGTTTAACTTCTTCAAAAGGTGATTTTATATGAATATAATGACATATTAAGCCAATAAGTGGTATTTTACTGCCCCCTGCTGTCATTTCATCATACTACTCCCTAATATTGTTATAAAATTCATATTTAGACTTTTTAAAATCATTATTTTAACATTTACAATCACATTTTGTCAAAACTCATCTATTGAGTATTACTATTGACAATTGTGTTACACTGAGATATGGAAATGGACGAAAGTAAATGAATGAAATGAAACGAAAGTATAACGGCATTTAAGCCACGCCCCCGAATACAAATCCATTCATAACTCGAAAACGGAAAGTCGTTGCGCGCTCAAATTTTGATGGTGAGGACCTCTCCGGGCTCTTGATCGAAACGTGTCGTCGCGGGCCTCGGGAGCGCGCCCCCCGCGCATCGCGAATCCGCGGGACCCCCGATTTTGAACGGCCATTACTCCCGACCCAGACCACCCCGAACATTGTGTGAGAGCTCGTTGGAAAGGGCGCGTCCTTGGCTAGCTTCGATTCAAATGTGGTGTTATTTGCCCTGGGCATTCCAGAGATAATAGCCCGAACAGATATGCCTTATAACAGTCATAACTCCCAGCCCCAATCGCCCAAAAACACATTGATGGTCTCATTCAACAGGGCTCCTCAAGCACTATCTATGCTCTGAGTTTCAGAATTTTTCGCCTTTTGGTTCCTGAGATATAAGTAAAAAAACAAATTCCCATTCATTCAAACACTTCAACTGTAAAATGTAAGCTATAATACCACTGTTGTCCACTAGAGGGAGCAGCAGGATTACGCATGATCTTTTAATTCGCTTCAGTATTGGAAATAAACAAATGCTTTAAGAAGCAATCTTTTTTATTATGATGTTTTTTTTATTATTATGATATTTGTATATATTTTATTTTTTTTTTATTATGATTATGAACGGTTTGATTGACATTAGTGATTCTTGAGGCAAAGTTGTTCAAGATGAGGAGATGAAGATATTTTCACAATATCACATCCTAAAAACATTGAAAACATATTTGTCTTTGTGTGTGTGTGTGTGTGTGTGTGTGTGTGTGTGTGTGTGTGTGTGTGTGTGTGTGGGTTTGTGTGTGTGTCTGTGTGTGTGTAAGCATGCTTAATGGAAAGAACATGAAGAAACTGCTTTGTTTTACTGGTGGATAAAAAAGTATTTCAAATGAAAGTGAGTCAATTAGTGGTCTTCTACTGCCCTCTGCAGGACATTCTACTTAATAAAATATTTTCATCTGTGCTTTTGCATTAGTTTTTGGACTATATCAAATTACTTGCATGAAAATCACCTATTATAACACAGTCATGTTTTGTCAAAGTTTATCACTTCATTTTTACTGAGCTCTCAGTTTGAACAATTCTGACTCTCAGTGATTAATTTGAAATCTGAAAATGGTGTTATACAGAGGAGATTTGCAATTATCATTTTGTTACCTATCTTTTATTTTAAATATCTCCATCTACAACAAAATGTGTGTGCATGTGTGTGTTCAAGCATGGTTAGTGTATTAAGTATTATTGTTTAAGTATTATTGTTTTCATTTACATTTTAACCACCAGAAGAAGAACACTCATTGGTTCATTCTGCTCACTAAAATATTATTTTTAATTTTTTTTTCCATTTGAAATATTGTTTAAACTTAATAAAATCATTAAAATAACATTTCAAATCATATTTTGTCTGTTTATAAATCCCACAGACTCACATTGGCTGCAATACTAATGTTTTTGTAAAACACAGACCTGATAGTCTAATCTGTGTGTATTGTGCATATATTATTGATATTATTACTATTGCAAATCATGTTATTGTAACTCATATCTTAATAGAATATTATTTGTAATTTTAATTCTTTATTTCTTAAGTGTTTTTTTTTATGATTACTACAGATATTATCACCAAAGATATCAACTACACCTTCACTTTTAGTATTGACACGCTGCACACACAGCACAATCACACACTCACTAATGCATTCAAATAAATGTAATCTTACTGTGCTACTTTATTTGTACATGATTAGAATGAACAGAAATCTAAGACTATTTTTCTTCTTTTGTTAAAGCCATTTCAGACTCCAAGTAAGCATTATATTACTAATCATCTATTTTACAGGTGCCATACAATTGAAAACTGTATTTATCTTGGCATAGTTGAATGATAAGAGTTCTGGACATGGAACTGACATACCGTGAGCCTCAAACACCATTGTTTCCTCCTTCTTGTGTAAATCTCCTGTTTGCAAAAGACCGCTGAAAAATGAGTGAATCCCACCATAACACCGACTGTGACGTTGGAGTCAGGATCATTAATATTTATACCCCCCAAATTTGCATTTTCCAGTCCATGTTCTAGGCCAGGCAGTGTTAATGTGGACCTGCACAGCCGAATCATCAGAAGATCTGCAGGTATTGTGAAGAAGCAAGCAAGGACAATAGTGAAAATGGCAGATCATGGATATAAATGTTATGTCTGAGGCTGTGCTGTGGATTTGAGAACTTTTCATTCCCTTCCCACAAAACTGTCAACAGGCATGGTTGATGTTTACAACAGGATACCTCACCATTTTAATTCAAAGCTGTTAGTTTGCTCTTAACGGAGGCCGATCAGAACGAAACTCGATGGGCATGTTCGACTCGTGGCCCTAGAGGTCTGTAAGAATTTTGAAAAATCAGCCACTAGTTGACGCTAACAGGTTTTACGGCTATGTAATCACGTGATGCATATCATTTGATAGATCTCCTCATACTGAACAACTTTGCCTCAAGAACTACTGCTGTCAATCAATTTGTTCATTAAATACTTGCTATTATGTTAAAAACCTACTTTTGCGAACTAGTCCTAGGTTTTTCGCCCGATCGGAAATATACCAGTGCAGTACAATTCTCTGGAAGCTCTAGATTATTAATTATATAAAAAACTTTAACTTTACCCATTGGGTAGCCATAACAGGATCATTTAGAAAATGGGTATGGCAAAAAACACTCAAAAGCCTGTAAATCCTAAACAAAAACTCAGACAACTCACTAGACTGCCTTATGTGCTTAAAGAGCCTAAATGCTTGAACCCCGCTAAATGCTGCTTGCAGCTTTAATTAGGGGTTCAAGCACGAAGTGCTGAAACCCTATTGTAATTGTACTGATTTTTATTATTATTATTATTATTATTCTCCCCTAAAACGCATCGTGCAGCCCAAACCGTAAGAGCTGGAACCTTGAAACTTGGCCAAATGGTAGTCCTCAATTTGGGGAGAACCTATCAAAGTATGACCCAGATTGGCCCATAGGTGGCGCTATAGCGACCAAAAGCGCGAAACTGCTCATAACTCCTAGACCGTATGTCGTAGACTCAAGTGTCCTATATCATTGGAAAGCTGGACGCCTGAAGGTCAAAACGTATATCTCCGATTTTATTTCAGGTATGCAAATTTTTCCGCCATTTTGAATTTTGTCAAAAACCTACTTTTGCGAACTAGTCCCTGGTTTTTCGCCCGATCGGAACCAAACCAGTGCAGAAATGTTCTTTGGAGTCTGAAGATCAATAATTATCGAAAAAAAGTCGAAATTTCGATTCCTGGTCGCTAGCGGGTGATAAATTAATGTTGTGGGAGGAGCCTATTTTACTAAAATGGCTATAACTCGAAAAGGAAATGAGATATCTTCACCAAACTTGGTACACATGTGTATGAGTTCAATTTGGGGTCATAGTAAAAAAATTTCGACGATTGATCACATGGTGGCGCTATAACATGAAAAAAACATGAAAAGGGCTATGACCACGTGACCGTTTGTCCGATTGACTTGAAAATTGGTATGCAGTGTCTTGGTCCAAGGTGCCATGTATGTCTATGAGGACATTGGCGTACCTCGAAAAACATGACAGCCATCGACCAATGAAATTTGAGCACCTATTAGACAAGGTTAACGGAGGCCGATCGGAACGATACTCGATGGGCATGTTCAACTCATGGCCCTAGAGGTCTGTAAGAATTTTGAAAGAAATCGGCCACTAGTTGGCGCTAACGAGTTTTATGGCTCTGTAATCACGTGGTGTTACACTTATTGTCACAAAATGCATATCATTTGATAGATCTGCTCATGCTGAACAACTTTGCCTCAAGAACCATTGCTGTCAATCAAACCGTTCATTAAATATTCGCAATTATGTTAAAAACCTACTTTTGCGAACTAGTCCTAGGTTTTTTGCCCGATCGGAACAAAACCAGTCTAGGGTAATTCTCTGGACTCTCTAGATCAATAATTATCAAAAAAAAGTTCAACTTTAGCATTTTTCGCATGGGTATATTGGGTCATAATGAAAATGGGCGTGGCAAAATGCATTTAAAAGCCTATAAATCCTAAACGAAAACTCAGAACTTCACAAAAATTGGTGAGCATATGTACCATAACAGTCTAAACAAGCATGTAAAATTTCATGAAGATCGTACGATAGGTGGCGCTATAACTGTTAAAAAGCTTTGAAAACCATATATTTCCTATGGTAAATTGCCTGTTTTGGCTGTAAATGGTCTTTTCCATCTATTATTTCAGTGGTTAAAAGCTTTACAAATAAAACTTAATGTCTTAAATGCTTATGTGCTTAAAGGCCTTAAATGCTTGAACCCCGATAAATGCTGCTTGCAGCTTTAATTTTTATTATTATTATTATTATTATTATTCTGCCGTAAAACGCATCGTGCAGCCCAAACCGTAAGGGCTAGAGCTTTGAAACTTTGCCATATGGTAGTACAAAAATCGAGGAGAGGTTATCAAATTATGACCCCGATTGGCCCATAGGTGGCGCTATAGCAACCAAAAGCGCGAAACTGCTCATAACTCCTAGACCGTAAGTCATAGACTCAAGTGTCTTATATCATTGGAAAGCTGGACGCCTGACGAACAAAACGTATATCTCCGATTTTATTTCCGCCATGATAGATTTTCCGCCATTTTGAATTTTGTCGAAAATCTACTTTTGCGAACTAGTCCCTGGTTTTTTGCCCGATCGGAACCAAACCAGTGCAGAATTGTTCTCTGGAGTCTGAATATCAATAATTATCAAAAAAAAGTTGAAATTTCGATTCACGGTCGCTAGGGGGTGCAAAATTAACGTTGTGGGAGGAGCCTATTTTACTAAAATGGCTATAACTCCAGAAGTAAAAGAGGTATTTTAACCAAACCTGGTACACATGTGTAAGACGTCAATATGAGGTCACGGTAAAAAAATCGCGGCGATTGGTCACATGGTGGCGCTATAACATGAAAAAAACATAAAACAGGCTATAACCACCTGACCGTTAGTCCGATTGACTTGAAAATTGGTATGCAGTGTCTTGGTCCAAGGTGCCATGTATGTCTATGAGGACATTGGTGTATCTCAAAAAACATGGCCGCCATCGGCCAATGAAGTTTGAGCACCTATTAGACAAGGTTAACGGAGGCCTATCGGAACGAAACTCGGTGGGCATGTTCGACTCATGGCCCTAGAGGTCTGTAAGAATTTTAAAAGAAATCGGCCACTAGTTGGCGCTAACGAGTTTTATGGCTCTGTAATCACGTGGTGTTACACTTATTGTCACAAAATGCATACCATTTGATAGATCTCCTCTTGTTGAACAACTTTGCCTCAAGAACCATTGCTGTCAATCAAACCGTTCATTAAATATTCGTAATTATGTTAAAAACCTACTTTTGCGAACTAGTCCTAGGTTTTTCGCCCGATCAGAACCAAACGAGTCTAGGACAATTCTATGGACTCTCAAGATCAATAATTATCAAAAAAAAGTTGAACTTTTGCATTTTTCGCATGGGTATATTGGGTCATAAAGAAAATGGGCGTGGCAAAATGCACTCAAAAGCCTATAAATCCTAAACAAAAACTCAGAACTTCACGAAAATTGGTGAGCTTATGTGCCATAACATCATTAACAAGCATGCAAAATTTCATGGAGATCGGACTATAGATGGTGCTATAACTGTTAAAAAGCTTTAAAAAACACATATTTCCTATGGTAAATTGCCTGTATTGGCTGTAAATGGACTTTTCCATCTATTATTTCAGTGGTTAAAAGCTTTCTAAATAAATCTTAATGTCTTAAATGCTTATGTGCCTAAAGGCCTTAAATGCTTGAACCCCGATAAATGCTGCTTGCAGCTTTAATTATTATTATTATTCTTCCCTAAAACGCATCGTGCAGCCAAAACCGTAAGGCCTAGAGACGTGATACTTGGTCAAATGGTAGTAGTATTGCTCGCTACTCAGATACACGGACTTAGCCAAATCGGCCCATAGGTGGCGCTACAGCAACCAAAAGCGCGAAACTGCTCAGAACTCCTAGACCGTATGTCGTAGACTCAAGTGTCTTATATCATTGGGAAGCTGGATGCCTGACGAACAAAACGTATATCTCCGATTTCATATCCGCCATGATAGATTTTCCGCCATTTTGAATTTTGCCAAAAACCTACTTTTGCGAACTAGTCCTAGGTTTTTCGCCCGATCGGAACCAACCCAGTACAGAAATGTTCTCTGGAGTCTGAATATCAATAATTATCGAAAAAAAGTTGAAATTTCGATTCACGGACGCTAAGGGGCGCCAAAACGTACGTTGTGGGAGGGGCCTATTTTACTAAAATGGCTATAACTCCAGAAGTAAATGAGGTATCTTCACCAAACTCGGTACACATGTGTAAGAGGTCAATCTGAGGTCACAGTAAAAAAATCGCGGCGATTGGCCACATGGTGGCGCTATAACTTGAAAAAAACATAAAACAGGCTTTAACCACCTGACCGTTAGTCCGATTGACTTGAAAATTGGTATGCAGTGTCTTGGCCCAAGGTGTCATGTATGTCTATGAGGACATTGGTGTATCTCAAAAAACATGGCCGCCATCGGCCAATGAAGTTTGAGCACCTATTAGACAAGGTTAACGGAGGCCGATCGGAACGAAACTCGATGGGCATGTTCAACTCATAGCCCTAGAGGTCTGTAAGAATTTTGAAAGAAATCGGCCACTAGTTGGCGCTAACGAGTTTTACGGCTCTGTAATCACGTGGTGTTACACTTATTGTCACAAAATGCATATCATTTGATAGATCTGCTCATGCTGAACAACATTGCCTCAAGAACCATAGCTGTCAATCAAATCGTTCATTAATTATTCGCGAATATGTTAAAAACCTACTTTTGCGAACTAGTCCCTGGTTTTTCGCCCGATCGGAACCAGACCAGTCTAGGACAATTCTCTGGACTCTCTAGATCAATAATTATCGAAAAAAAGTTGAACTTTTGAATTTTTCGTATGGCTATAATTGGGTCATAAAGAAAATGGGCGTGGCAAAATGCACTCAAAAGCTTATAAATCCTAAACGAAAACTCAGAACTTCACGAAAATTGGTGAGCATATGTGCCATAATATTCTAAACAAGCATGCCAAATTTCATGTTGATCGGACCATAGGTGGCGCTATAACTGTTAAAAAGGTTTGAAAACCATATATTTCCTATGGTAAATTGCCTGTATTGGCTGTAAATGGACTTTTCCATCTATTATTTCAGTGGTTATATGCTTGCTAAATAAAACTTAATGTCTTAAATGCTTATGTGCTTAAAGGCCTTAAATGCTTGAACCCCGATAAATGCTGCTTGCAGCTTTAATTAGGGGTTCAAGCACGAAGTGCTGAAACCCTATTGTAATTGCCCTGATTTTTATTATTATTATTATTCTTCCCTAAAACGCATCGTGCAGCCAAAACCGTAAGGCCTAGAGACGTGATACTTGGTCAAATGGTAGTAGTATTGCTCGCTACTCAGATACACGGACTTAGCCAAATCGGCCCATAGGTGGCGCTACAGCGACCAAAAGCGCGAAACTGCTCAGAACTCCTAGACCGTATGTCGTAGACTCAAGTGTCTTATATCATTGGAAAGCTGGATGCCTGACGAACAAAACGTATATCTCCGATTTCATTTCCGCCATGATAGATTTTCCGCCATTTTGAATTTTGCCAAAAACCTACTTTTGCGAACTAGTCCTAGGTTTTTCGCCCAATCTGAACCAAACCAGTACAGAAATGTTCTCTGGAGTCTGAATATCAATAATTATCGAAAAAAAGTCGAAATTTCGATTCACGGACGCTAAGGGGCGCCAAAACGTACGTTGTGGGAGGGGCCTATTTTACTAAAATGGCTATAACTCCAGAAGTAAATGAGGTATCTTCACCAAACTCGGTACACATGTGTAAGAGGTCAATCTGAGGTCACAGTAAAAAAATCGCGGCGATTGGCCACATGGTGGCGCTCTAACATGAAAAAAACATAAAACAGGCTTTAACCACCTGACTGTTAGTCCGATTGACTTGAAAATTGGTATGCAGTGTCTTGGCCCAAGGTGTCATGTATGTCTATGAGGACATTGGTGTATCTCAAAAAACATGGCCGCCATCGGCCAATGAAGTTTGAGCACCTATTAGACAAGGTTAACGGAGGCCGATCGGAACGAAACTCGATGGGCATGTTCAACTCATAGCCCTAGAGGTCTGTAAGAATTTTGAAAGAAATCGGCCACTAGTTGGCGCTAACGAGTTTTACGGCTCTGTAATCACGTGGTGTTACACTTATTGTCACAAAATGCATATCATTTGATAGATCTGCTCATGCTGAACAACATTGCCTCAAGAACCATTGCTGTCAATCAAATCGTTCATTAATTATTCGCGAATATGTTAAAAACCTACTTTTGCGAACTAGTCCCTGGTTTTTCGCCCGATCGGAACCAGACCAGTCTAGGACAATTCTCTGGACTCTCCTGATCAATAATTATCGAAAAAAAGTTGAACTTTTGAATTTTTCGTATGGCTATAATTGGGTCATAAAGAAAATGGGCGTGGCAAAATGCACTCAAAAGCTTATAAATCCTAAACAAAAACTCAGAACTTCACGAAAATTGGTGAGCATATGTGCCATAATATTCTAAACAAGCATGCCAAATTTCATGTTGATCGGACCATAGGTGGCGCTATAACTGTTAAAAAGGTTTGAAAACCATATATTTCCTATGGTAAATTGCCTGTATTGGCTGTAAATGGACTTTTCCATCTATTATTTCAGTGGTTAAAAGCTTTCTAAATAAAACTTAATATCTTAAATGCTTATGTGCTTAAAGGCCTTAAATGCTTGAACCCCGATAAATGCTGCTTGCAGCTTTAATTATTATTATTATTATTATTATTCCGCCGTAAAACGCATCGTGCAGCCCAAACCGTAAGAGCTGGAACTTTGAAACTTTGACAGATGGTAGTACAAAAATCGAGGAAAGGTTCAGAGATTATGACCCCGATTGGCCCATAGGTGGCGCTATAACAACCAAAAGCGCGAAACTGCTCATAACTCCTAGACCGTATGTCGTAGACTCAAGTGTCTTATATCATTGGAAAGCTGGACGCCTGACGAACAAAACGTATATCTCCGATTTCATTTCCGCCATGATAGATTTTCCGCCATTTTGAATTTTGTCAAAAATCTACTTTTGCGAACTAGTCCCTGGTTTTTTGCCCGATTGGAACCAAACTAGTGCAGAAATGTTCTCTGGAGACTGAATATCAATAATTATCGAAAAAAAGTGGAAATTTCGATTCACGGTCGCTAAGGGGCGCCAAAACGTACGTTGTGGGAGGGGCCTATTTTACTAAAATGGCTATAACTCCCGATGTAAATGAGGTATCTTCACCAAACTTGGTACACATGTGTATGAGCTTACTCTGGGGTCACAGTAAAAAAATCGCCACGATTGGCCTCATGGTGGCGCTATAAAATGAAAAAAACATAAAACAGGCTATAACCACCTGACCGTTAGTCCGATTGACTTGAAAATTGGTATGCAGTGTCTTGGTCCAAGGTGCCATGTATGTCTATGAGGACATTGGCGTATCTCAAAAAACATGGCCGCCATTGGCCAACGAAGTTTGAGCACCTATTAGACAAGGTTAACGGAGGCCGATCGGAACGAAACTCAATGGGCATGTTCGGCTCATGGCCCTAAAGGTCTGTAAGAATTTTGAAAGAAATCGGCCACTAGTTGGCGCTAACGAGTTTTACGGCTCTGTAATCACGTGGTGTTACAAATATCCACACAATATGCATATCATTTGATAGACCTCCTCATCCTGAACAACTTTGCCTCAAGAACCATTGCTGTCAATCAAACTGTTCATTAATTATTCATTAATATGTTAAAAACCTACTTTTGCGAACTAGTCCTAGGTTTTTTGCCCGATCGGAACCAGACCAGTCTAGGACAATTCTCTGGACTCTCTAGATCAATAATTATCAAAAAAAAGTTGAACTTTTGCATTTGGATGGCTGTAATAGGGTAATTTATAAAATGGGCGTGTCAAAATACATTAAAAAGCCTATAAATCCTAAATAAAAACTCAGAACTTCACAAAAATTGGTCAGCATATGTGACATAACATCATTAACAAGCATGAAAAATTCTATGGAGATCGGACGATAGGTGGCGCTATAACTGTTAAAAAGCTTTAAAATCATATATTTCCTATGGTAAACTGCCTGTATTGGCTGTAAATGGTCTTTTCCATCTCTGATCATATAATTTTCATATCATAATGTTCAAAACTAGTGCAATACAATTCTCTGGACTCACTAGATCAATAATTGTCAGAAAAAGTTGAACTACTTCATTTGGATAGCTATAATAGGTTCACTTCAAAATCTGGCCTTTACCAAGTGTCCCCGAAAGCCTATATCTCTTTAATCAATGCTCAGACCTTCTTAAAAACAAGTCAGAACGTGTGAAATATCACCCTGAACAAGCATGAACATTTTCAGAGAGATCGGACAAAATTTGCCTCTATAACAGTTAAAAAGGTGAAAATGATATGAATTAATGGCATGTTAAGCCAATAAGTGGTATTTTACTGCCCCCTGCTGTTTAAAATAGTCATTTTCTCATATTGGTATTGGTATCAGCCATGGTAGATCATGATAATAATCATGCTAGAATCCTAATAAATCATTCTGGAACATGGTATATGATAGTAAATCATGCTAGAATCATATTAAATAATTCTAGAATGTGGCAAATCGTTGTGGGAGGAGCCTATTTTACTCAAATGGCTATAACTCAAGAAGTAAATGAGATATCTTCACCAAACTCAGTACACATGTGTATGGGTTCAATTTGAGGTCACAGTAAACAATTCTATGGAGATCGGAGCATAGGTGGCGCTATAACTGTTAAAAAGCTTTAAAACCATATATATCCCATGGCAAATTGCCTGTATTGGCTGTAAATGGTCTTTTCCATCTATTATGTCAGTGGTTACATGCTTGCTAAATAAATCTTAATAACTTTTGATGCTTTTGTGCTTAAATGCCTTAAAGGCCTTAACTGCTTGAACCCCGATAAATGCTGCTTGCAGCTTTAATTAGGGGTTCAAGCACGAAGTGCTGAAACCCTATTGTAATTGTCCTGATTTTTATTATTATTTTTCTTCTGCCGTAAAACGCATCGTGCAGCCCAAACCGTAAGAGCTGGAACCTTGAAACTTTGCCAGATGGTAGTACAAAAATCGAGGAGAGGTTATCAAATTATGACCCCGATTGGCCCATAGGTGGCGCTATAGCAACCAAAAGCGCGAAACTGCTCAGAACTCCTAGACCGTATGTCGTAGACTCAAGTGTCTTATATCATTGGAAAGCTGGACGCCTGACGAACAAAACGTATATCTCCGATTTCATTTCCGCCATGATAGATTTTCCGCCATTTTGAATT
This sequence comes from Scardinius erythrophthalmus, assembly GCF_964197995.2. Classification (NCBI taxonomy): domain Eukaryota; kingdom Metazoa; phylum Chordata; class Actinopteri; order Cypriniformes; family Leuciscidae; genus Scardinius; species Scardinius erythrophthalmus. The sequence goes on along the minus strand of NW_028296486.1, from coordinate 160,074 downwards.
TTGTCAAAAACCTACTTTTGCGAACTAGTCCCTGGTTTTTCGCCCGATCGGAACCAAACCAGTGCAGAAATGTTCTCTAGAAACTGAAGATCAATAATTATCGAAAAAAAGTCGAAATTTCGATTCACGGACGCTAAGGGGCGCCAAAACGTACGTTGTGGGAGGGGCCTATTTTACTAAAATGGCTATAACTCCAGAAGTAAATGAGGTATCTTCACCAAACTCGGTACACATATGTATGAGCTCAATATGAGGTAACAGTAAAAAAATCGCGGCGATTTGCCACATGGTGGCGCTATAATATGAAAAAAACATAAAACAGGCTTTAACCACCTGACCGTTAGTCCGATTGACTTGAAAATTGGTATGCCGTGTCTTGGTCCAAGGTGTCATGTATGTGTATGAGGACATTGGCGTATCTAAAAAAACATGGCCGCCATCGGCCAATGAAGTTTGAGCACCTATTAGACAAGGTTAACGGAGGCCGATCGGAACGAAACTCGGTGGGCATGTTCTACTCATGGCCCTAGAGGTCTGTAAGAGTTTTGAAAGAAATCGGCCACTAGTTGGCGCTAACGAGATTTATGGCTCTGTAATCACGTGGTGTTACACTTATTGTCACAAAATGGATACCATTTGATAGATCTCCTCTTGTTGAACAACTTTGCCTCAAGAACCATTGCTGTCAATCAAACCGTTCATTAAATATTCGTAATTATGTTAAAAACCTACTTTTGCGAACTAGTCCTAGGTTTTTCGCCCGATCGGAACCAAACCAGTCTAGGACAATTCTATGGACTCTCTAGGTCAATAATTATCAAAAAAAAGTTGAACTTTTGCATTTTTCGCATGGCTAACAGGGTCATTTAGAAAATGGGCGTGGTAAAATGCACTCAAAAGCCTATAAATCCTAAACGAAAACTCAGAACTTCACGAAAATTGATGAGCATATGTGTCATAACCTGCTTAAGAAGCATGGAAAATTTTATGGAGAGCGGACCATAGTTGGCGCTATAACTGTTAAAACGCTTTAAAACCATATATTTCCTATGGTAAATTGCCTGTATTTGCTGTAAATGGTGTCTTCTATCTTTTATCATATAATGTTCATATCATAATGTTCAAAACCAGTGCAGCACAATTCTCTGAACTCTCTAGATCAATAATTATCAGAAAAAAAGTTTAACTTCTTCAAAAGGTGATTTTATATGAATATAATGACATATTAAGCCAATAAGTGGTATTTTACTGCCCCCTGCTGTCATTTCATCATACTACTCCCTAATATTGTTATAAAATTCATATTTAGACTTTATAAAATCATTATTTTAACATTTACAATCACATTTTGTCAAAACTCATCTATTGAGTATTACTATTGACAATTGTGTTACACTGAGATATGGAAATGGACGAAAGTAAATGAATGAAATGAAACGAAAGTATAACGGCATTTAAGCCACGCCCCCGAATACAAATTCATTCATAACTCGAAAACGGAAAGTCGTTGCGCGCTCAAATTTTGATGGTGAGGACCTCTCCGGGCTCTTGATCGAAACGTGTCGTCGCGGGTCTCGGGAGCGCGCCCCCCGCTCATCGCGAATCCGCGGGACCCCCGATTTTGAACGGCCATTACTCTCGACCCAGACCACCCCGAACATTGTGTGAGAGCTCGTTGGAAAGGGCGCGTCCTTGGCTAGCTTCGATTCAAATGTGGTGTTATTTGCCCTGGGCATTCCAGAGATAATAGCCCGAACAGATATGCCTTATAACAGTCATAACTCCCAGCCCCAATCGCCCAAAAACACCTTGATGGTCTCATTCAACAGGGCTCCTCAAGCACTATCTATGCTCTGAGTTTCAGAATTTTTCGCCTTTTGGTTCCTGAGATATAAGTAAAAAAACAAATTCCCATTCATTCATTCAAACACTTCAACTGTAAAATGTAAGCTATAATACCACTGTTGTCCACTAGAGGGAGCAGCAGGATTACGCATGATCTTTTAATTCGCTTCAGTATTGGGAAATAAACAAATGCTTTAAGAAGCAATCTTTTTTATTATGATGTTTTTTTTTTTTATTATGATATTTGTATATATTTTATTTTTTTATTATGATTATGAACGGTTTGATTGACATTAGTGATTCTTGAGGCAAAGTTGTTCAAGATGAGGAGATGAAGATATTTTCACAATATCACATCCTAAAAACATTGAAAACATATTTGTCTTTGTGTGTGTGTGTGTGTGTGTGTGTGTGTGTGTGTGTGTGTGTGTGTGTGTGTGTGTGGATGTGTTTGTGTCTGTGTGTGTGTCTGTGTGTGTAAGCATGCTTAATGGAAAGAACATGGAGAAACTGCTTTGTTTTACTGGTGGATAAAAAAGTCTTTCAAATGAAAGTGAGTCAATTAGTGGTCTTCTACTATGGAAGCAGGACATTCTACTTAATAAAATATTTTCATCTGTGCTTTTGCATTAGTTTTTGGACTATATAAAATTACTTGCATGAAAATCACCTATTATAACACAGTCATGTTTTGTCAAAGTTTATCACTTCATTTTTACTGAGTTCTCAGTTTGAACAATTCTGCCTCTCAGTAATTAATTTGAAATCTGAAAATGGTGTTATACAGAGGAGATTTGCAATTATCATTTTGTTACCTATCTTTTATTTTAAATATCTACATCTACAACAAAATGTGTGTGCATGTGTGTGTTCAAGCATGGTTAGTGTATTAAGTATTATTGTTTAAGTATTATTGTTTTCATTTACATTTTAACCACCAGAAGAAGAACACTCATTGGTTCATTCTGCTCACTAAAATATTATTTTTCATTTTTTTTTAAATTTTTCAATATTTTCCATTTGAAATATTGTTTAAACTTAATAAAATCATTAAAATAACATTTCAAATAATATTTTGTCTGTTTATAAATCCCACAGACTCACACTGGCTGCAATACTAATGTTTTTGTAAAACACAGACCTGATAGTCTAATCTGTGTGTATTGTGCATATATTATTGATATTATTACTATTGCAAATCATGTTATTGTAACTCATATCTTAATAGAATATTATTTGTAATTTTAATTCTTTATTTCTTAATTGTTTTTTTATGATTACTACAGATATTATCACCAAAGATATCAACTAAACCTTCACTTTTAGTATTGACACGCTGCACACACAGCACAATCACACACTCACTAATGCATTCAAATAAATGTAATCTTATTGTGCTACTTTATTTGTACATGATTAGAATGAACAGAAATCTAAGAATATTTTTCTTCTTTTGTTAAAGCCATTTCAGACTCCAAGTAAGCATTATATTACTAATCATCTATTTTAAAGGTGCCATACAATTGAAAACTGTATTTATCTTGGCATAGTTGAATGATAAGAGTTCTGGACATGGAACTGACATACCGTGAGCCTCAAACACCATTGTTTCCTCCTTCATGTGTAAATCTCTTGTTTGCAAAAGACCGCTGAAAAATGAGTGAATCCCACCATAACACCGACTGTGACGTTGGAGTCAGGATCATTAATATTTATACCCCCCAAATTTGCATTTTCCAGTCCATGTTCTAGGCCAGGCAGTGTTAATGTGGACCTGCACAGCCGAATCATCAGAAGATCTGCAGGTATTGTGAAGAAGCAAGCAAGGACAATAGTGAAAATGGCAGATCATGGATATAAATGTTATGTCTGAGGCTGTGCTGCGGATTTGAGAACTTTTCATTCCCTTCCCACAAAAGAGAACTGTCAACAGGCATGGTTGATGTTTACAACAGGATACCTCACCATTTTAATTCAAAGCTGTTAGTTTACTCTTAACGGAGGCCGATCAGAACGAAACTCGGTGGGCATGTTCGATTCGTGGCCCTAGAGGTCTGTAAGAATTTTGAAAAATCAGCCACTAGTTGACGCTAACAGGTTTTACGGCTATGTAATCACGTGATGCATATCATTTGATAGATCTCCTCATACTGAACAACTTTGCCTCAAGAACTACTACTGTCAATCAATTTGTTCATTAAATAATTGCGATTATGTTAAAAACCTACTTTTGCAAACTAGTCCTAGGTTTTCGCCCGATCGGAAATATACCAGTGCAGTACAATTCTCTGGAAGCTCTAGATTATTAATTATATAAAAAACTTTAACTTTACCCATTGGGTAGCCATAACAGGATCATTTAGAAAATGGGTATGGCAAAAAACACTCAAAAGCCTGTAAATCCTAAACAAAAACTCAGACAACTCACTAAACTGCCTTATGTGCTTAAAGACCCTAAATGCTTGAACCCCGCTAAATGCTGCTTGCAGCTTTAATTATTATTATTATTATTCCGCCGTAAAACGCATCGTGCAGCCTAAACCGTAAGTGCTAGAGACTTGAAACTTGGCCAGAAGGTAGTACAAAAATCGAGGAGAGGTTCAGAGAATATGAGCTAGATTGGCCAATAGGTGGCGCTACAGTGCAAAAAACAAAAAAATTGCATATTTTTGCTTAAATCTCATCAACCCTTTGTCACAGACTCAAGTGTCTTATATCTTTGGAATCCTTGGGTCAAGCCGAACAAAAAAGGCCTCAAGGATTTCATTTCCGGTATGCAAATTTTTCCGCCATTTTGGATTTTGTCCAAAACCTACTTTTGCGAACTAGTCCCTGGTTTTTCGCCCGATCGGAACCAAACCAGTGCAGAAATATTCACAGGAGTCTGAATATCAATAATTATCGAAAAAAAGTTAAAATTTCGATCCACGGTTGCTAAGGGGCATCAAAACGTTCGCAGGAGGCGGAGCTAATTATACAAAAATGGCTATAACTCGTGAACGAAATGAGATATTTTCACCAAACTCGGTACACATATGTATGAGCTCAAGTTGAGGTCACAGTAAAAACATCGCGGTGATTGGCCTCATGGTGGCGCTATAATATGAAAAAAACATAAAACAGGCTATAACCACCTGACCGTTAGTCCGATTGACTTGAAAATTGGTATGCAGTGTCTTGGTCCAAGGTGCCATGTATGTCTATGAGGACATTGGTTTATCTCAAAAAACATGGCCGCTATCGGCCAATGAAGTTTGAGCACCTATTAGACAAGGTTAACGGAGGCCGATCGGAACAAAACTCAGTGGGCATGTTCGGCTCAAGCCCCTAGAGGTCTGTAAGAATTTTGAAAGAAATCGGCCACTAGTTGGCGCTAACGAGTTTTATGGCTCTGTAATCACGTGGTGTTACACTTATCGTCACAAAATGCATATCATATGATAGATCTGCTCATGCTGAACAACTTTGCCTCTAGAACCATTGCTGTCAATCAAACAGTTCATTAAATATTCATGAATATGTTAAAAACCTACTTTTGCGAACTAGTCCTAGGTTTTTTGCCCGATCGGAACCAGACCAGTCTAGGACAATTCTCTGGACTCTCTAGATCAATAATTATCAAAAAAAAGTTGTACTTTTGCATTTGGATGGCTGTAATAGGGTAATTTATAAAATGGGCGTGTCAAAATACATTAAAAAGCCTATAAATCCTAAATAAAAACTCAGAACTTCACAAAAATTGGTCAGCATATGTGACATAACATCATTAACAAGCATGAAAAATTCTATGGAGATCGGACGATAGGTGGCGCTATAACTGTTAAAAAGCTTTAAAATCATATATTTCCTATGGTAAACTGCCTGTATTGGCTGTAAATGGTATTTTCCATCTCTGATCATATAATTTTCATATCATAATGTTAAAAAACTAGTGCAATACAATTCTCTGGACTCACTAGATCAATAATTGTCAGAAAGTTGAACTACTTCATTTGGATAGCTATAATAGGTTCACTTCAAAATCTGGCCTTTACCAAGTGTCCCCGAAAGCCTATATCTCTTTAATCAATGCTCAGACCTTCTTAAAAACAAGTCAGAACGTGTGAAATATCACCCTGAACAAGCATGAAAATTTTCAGACAGATCGGACAAAATTTGCCTCTATAACAGTTAAAAAGGTGAAAATGATATGAATTAATGGCATGTTAAGCCAATAAGTGGTATTTTACTGCCCCCTGCTGTTTAAAATAGTCATTTTCTCATATTGGTATTGGTATCAGCCATGGTAAATCATGATAAATGATGGTGTGTGTGTGTGTGTGTGTGTGTGTGTGTGTGTGTGTGTGTGTGTGTGTGTGTGTGTGTGTGTGTGTGTGTGTGTGGTACAAATATAACAAAGGTTTTATTTTCCAACATGAAAACAAACATAACAGAGTGCTAGTGCACAAACAATAACCGACAATGATAATGGATGAGAGGGGAACTTAAATACACAGATCAAGACAAGGACAACAGGTGACGGTTATGATGATGAGGAGCAGGTGATGATGAGGAGGGTGATGAGGAGCAGGTGCAGGTGATGACGACAGATGGTGAATGTGATGAAGACAGAAGGTGAATGTGATGAAGGTGAATGTGACACCAATATCACTGAAACATTTGTGTGTGTGTGTGTGTGTGTGTGTGTGTGTGTGTGTGTGTGTGTGTGTGTAGCATTATTGTGTGTAGCATATGTAGCAAGTATGCATTATTGAGTTAACATGGAAACACTGGTTTGCTTTAGTGCAGAAAACTGGTCAAAATCATGAGGTTTAAAGTGAAAGTGAGCCAATAAGTGGTCTTCTACTGCCCTCTGCTGGCCATTCTACTTATTAATTAAATTTTTCCACATGTGCTTGCATTTATACTTGAATACACACTAAAAATCACTTATATAGCAATAACTATTATAACACAATCATATTTTGTCAGTGTTAATCACTTTATTTGCACTGACACTTCAAATAATTGCTAGTAATGTGGTAAATCATGGTTAACTATGCTGTGTGTGTGTGTGTGTGTGTGTGTGTGTGTGTGTGTGTGTGTGTGTGTGTGTGTAAGCATGCATTGAGTTAACATGGATAAACTGGTTTGCTTTAGTGCAGAAAACTGGTTTAAAGTGAAAGTGAGCCAATAAGTGGTCTTCTACTGCCCTCTGCAGGCCATTCTACTTATTAATGAAATATTTCAACATGTGCTTGCATTCATACTTGAATACACACTAAAAAAATCACTTATATAGCAATAACCATTATAACACAATCATATTTTGTCAGTGTTAATCACTTTATTTGCACTGACACTTCAAATAATTGCTAGTAATGTGATAAATCAGGCTAGAAACATGGTAAATCAAAGTAAATAATACTAGATTGTCGTTTATCTCCTGGTAAATAATACTAGAACGTGGTATATCATGGTAAATCATGGTTAACTATGCTGTGTGTGTGTGTGTGTGTGTGTGTGTGTGTGTGTGTGTAAGCATGCATTGAGTTAACATGGAAAAACTGGTTTGCTTTAGTGCAGAAAACTGGTTTAAAGTGAAAGTGAGCCAATAAGTGGTCTTCTAGTGCCCTCTGCTGGCCATTCTACTTAATAATGAAATATTTTACATGTGCTTTTGCATTCATACTTGGACACACACACAAAAATCACGTATATAACTAACTATTATAACACAATAATATTTTGTCAGTGTTCATCACCTCATTTGCACTGACACTTCACATAATTGCTAGTAATGTGGTTAATCATGCTAGAAACATTGTAAATCATAGTAAATAATACTGAAATGAGGTGTATCAAGGTAAATCATGCTAGAATCCTAATAAATCATTCTGGAACATGGTATATGATAGTAAATCATGCTAGAATCATATTAAATAATTCTAGAATGTGGCAAATCGTTGTGGGAGGAGCCTATTTTACTCAAATGGCTATAACTCAAGAAGTAAATGAGATATCTTCACCAAACTCAGTACACATGTGTATGGGTTCAATTTGAGGTCACAGTAAACAATTTTATGGAGATCGGACCATAGGTGGCGCTATAACTGTTAAAAAGCTTTAAAACCATATATATCCCATGGCAAATTGCCTGTATTGGCTGTAAATGGTCTTTTCCATCTATTATGTCAGTGGTTACATGCTTCCTAAATAAATCTTAATAACTTTTGATGCTTTTGTGCTTAAATGCCTTAAAGGCCTTAACTGCTTGAACCCCGATAAATGCTGCTTGCAGCTTTAATTATTATTATTTTTCCGCTATGAAACGCATCGTGCAGCCCAAACCGTAAGACCTAGAGACTTGAAACTTTGCCAGATGGTAGTACTATTGCTCGCTACTCAGATACACGGACTCAGCCCAATCGGCCCATAGGTGGCGCTATAGCAACCAAAAGCGCGAAACAGCTCATAACTCCTAGACCTTATGTCGTAGACTCAAGTGTCTTATATCATTGGAAAGCTGGACGCCTGACGAACAAAACGTATATCTCCGATTTCATTTCCGTCACGATAGATTTTCCGCCATTTTGAATTTTGTCAAAAACCTACTTTTGCGAACTAGTCCCTGGTTTTTTGCCCGATCGGAACCAAACCAGTGCAGAATTGTTCTCTGGAGTCTGAAGATTAATAATTATCGAAAAAAAGTCGAAATTCTGATTCTTGGTCGCTAGGGGGTGATAAATTAATGTTGTGGGAGGAGCCTATTTTACTAAAATGGCTATAACTCGAGAAGTAAATGAGATATCTTCACCAAACTTGGTACACATGTGTAAGAGGTCAATCTGAGGTCATAGTATACAAATTGCGTCGATTGGCCACATGGTGGCGCTATAAAACAAAACAAAAACGTATAGACACCTGACCGTTTTTCCGAATGACTTGAAATTTGGTATGCAGTGTCTTGGCCCAAGGGGCCATGTATGTCTAAAAGGAATATGGCGTATCTAAAAAAACATGGCCGCCATTGGCCAATGAGGTTTGAGCACCGTTGACGAAGTCCGATCGGAGCGAAACTCGGTGGGCATGTTTGGCTCAAGCCCCTAGAGGTCTGTAAGAATTTTGAAAGAAATCGGCCACTAGTTGGCGCTAACGAGTTTTATGGCTCTGTAATCACGTGGTGTAACAAATTTCGTCACAAAATGCATTATCATTTGATAGACCTCCTCATCCTGAACAACTTTGCCTCAAAAACCATTGCTGTCAATCAAACAGTTCATTAAATATTCATGAATATGTCAAAAACCTACTTTCGCGAACTAGTCCCTGGTTTTTCGCCCGATCGGAACCAGACCAGTCTAGAACAATTCTCTGGACTCTCTAGATCAATAATTATCAAAAAAAAGTTGAACTTTTGCATTTGGATGGCTGTAATAGGGTCATTTATAAAATGGGCGGGGCAAAATAAATAAAAAAGCCTATAAATCATAAATAAAAACTCAGAACTTCACAAAAATTGGTGAACATATGTGAAATAACATCATTAACAAGCATGCCAAATTTTATGGAGATCGGACCAAAGGTGGCGCTATAACTGTTAAAAAGCTTTAAAACCATATATTTCCTATGGTAAATGGTCTTTTTCATCTATTATGTCAGTAGTTACATGCTTGCTAAATAAATCTTAATAACTTTTGATGCTTTTATGCTTAAAGGCCTTAAAGGCCTTAATTGCTTGAACCCCGATAAATGCTGCTTGCAGCTTTAATTAGGGGTTCAAGCACGAAGTGCTGAAACCCTATTGTAATCGTCCTGATTTTTATTATTATTATTTTTCCGCCATAAAACGCATCGTGCAGCCCAAACCGTAAGACCTAGAGACTTGAAACTTTGCCAGATGGTAGTACTATTGCTCGCTACTCAGATACACGGACTCAGCCCAATCGGCCCATAGGTGGCGCTATAGCAATCAAAAGCGCAAAACTGCTCAGAACTCCCAGACCGTAAGGCGTAGCTTCAAGTGTCTTATATCATTGAAATCCAGAGCTCCTGAAGAAAAAAACGTATATCTCCGATTTCATTTCCGCCATGATAGATTTTTCGCCATTTAGAATTTTGTCAAAAACCTACTTTTGCGAACTAGTCCCTGGTTTTTCGCCCGATCGGAAACAAACCAGTGCGGAATTGTTCTCTGGAGTCTGAAGATCAATAATTATCGAAAAAAAGTTGAAATTTCGATTAATTGTCGCTAGGGGGTGCAAAATTAACGTTGTGGGAGGAGCCTATTTTACTAAAATGGCTATAACTCAAGAAGTAATTAAGTAAACTTCACCAAGCTTGGTAAACATGTGTAAGAGGTCAATCTGAGGTCACAGTAAAAAAAATGCGTCGATTGGCCACATGGTGGCGCTATAAAACAAATAAAAACATATAGACAACTGACCGTTTTTCTGAATGACTTGAAATTTGGTATGCAGTGTCTTGGCCCAAGGGGCCATGTATGTCTAAAAGGATATTGGCGTATCTCGAAAAACATGGCCGCCATTTGCCAATGAGGTTTGAGCACCGTTAACGAAGTCCGATCGGAGCGAAACTCGATGGGCATGTTCGGCTCAAGCCCCTAGAGGTCTGTAAGAATTTTGAAAGAAATCGGCCACTAGTTGGCGCTAACGAGTTTTAAGGCTCTGTAATCACGTGGTGTTACACTTATCATCACAAAATGCATATCATCTGATAGATCTGCTCATGCTGAACAACTTTGCCTCAAGAACCATCACTGTCAATCAAACTGTTCATTAAATATTCATGAATATGTTAAAAACCTACTTTTGCGAACTAGTCCCTGGTTTTTCGCCCGATCAGAACCAGACCAGTCTAGGACAATTCTCTGGACTCTCTAGATCAATAATTATCGAAAAAAAGTTGAACTTTTGCATTTTTCGCATGGGTATAATTGGGTCATAAAGAAAATGGGCGTGGCAAAATGCACTCAGAAGCCTATAAATCCTAAACGAAAACTCAGAACTTCACGAAAATGGGTGAGCATATGTGCCATAACATTCTAAACAAGCATGCAAAATTTCATGTAGATCGGACCATAGGTGGCGCTATAACTGGCAAAAAGGTTTGAAAACTACATATTTCCTATGGTAAATTGCCTATATTGGCTGTAAATGGATTTTTCCATCTATAATTTCAGTGGTTAAAAGCTTGTTAAATAAAACGTAATGTCTTAAATGCTTATGTGCTTAAAGGCCTTAAATGCTTGAACCCCGATAAATGCTGCTTGCAGCTTTAATTAGGGGTTCAAGCACGAAGTGCTGAAACCCTATTGTAATTGTGCTGATTTTTATTAGGGGTTCAAGCACGAAGTGCTGAAACCCTATTGTAATTGTGCTGATTTTTATTATTAGGGGTTCAAGCACGAAGTGCTGAAACCCTATTGTAATTGTGCTGATTTTTATTATTATTATTATTATTATTATTCTGCCGTAAAACGCATCGTGCAGCCCAAACCGTAAGGGCTAGAGCTTTGAAACTTTGCCATATGGTAGTACAAAAATCGAGGAGAGGTTATCAAATTATGACCCCGATTGGCCCATAGGTGGCGCTATAGCAACCAAAAGCGCGAAACTGCTCATAACTCCTAGACCGTAAGTCATAGACTCAAGTGTCTTATATCATTGGAAAGCTGGATGCCTGACGAACAAAACGTATATCTCCGATTTTATTTCCGCCATGATAGATTTTCCGCCATTTTGAATTTTGTCGAAAATCTACTTTTGCGAACTAGTCCCTGGTTTTTTGCCCGATCGGAACCAAACCAGTGCAGAATTGTTCTCTGGAGTCTGAATATCAATAATTATCAAAAAAAAGTTGAAATTTCGATTCACGGTCGCTAGGGGGTGCAAAATTAACGTTGTGGGAGGAGCCTATTTTACTAAAATGGCTATAACTCCAGAAGTAAAAGAGGTATTTTAACCAAACCTGGTACACATGTGTAAGACGTCAATATGAGGTCACGGTAAAAAAATCGCGGCGATTGGTCACATGGTGGCGCTATAACATGAAAAAAACATAAAACAGGCTATAACCACCTGACCGTTAGTCCGATTGACTTGAAAATTGGTATGCAGTGTCTTGGTCCAAGGTGCCATGTATGTCTATGAGGACATTGGTGTATCTCAAAAAACATGGCCGCCATCGGCCAATGAAGTTTGAGCACCTATTAGACAAGGTTAACGGAGGCCTATCGGAACGAAACTCAGTGGGCATGTTCGACTCATGGCCCTAGAGGTCTGTAAGAATTTTAAAAGAAATCGGCCACTAGTTGGCGCTAACGAGTTTTATGGCTCTGTAATCACGTGGTGTTACACTTATTGTCACAAAATGCATACCATTTGATAGATCTCCTCTTGTTGAACAACTTTGCCTCAAGAACCATTGCTGTCAATCAAACCGTTCATTAAATATTCGTAATTATGTTAAAAACCTACTTTTGCGAACTAGTCCTAGGTTTTTCGCCCGATCAGAACCAAACGAGTCTAGGACAATTCTATGGACTCTCAAGATCAATAATTATCAAAAAAAAGTTGAACTTTTGCATTTTTCGCATGGGTATATTGGGTCATAAAGAAAATGGGCGTGGCAAAATGCACTCAAAAGCCTATAAATCCTAAACGAAAACTCAGAACTTCACGAAAATTGGTGAGCTTATGTGCCATAACATCATTAACAAGCATGCAAAATTTCATGGAGATCGGACTATAGATGGTGCTATAACTGTTAAAAAGCTTTAAAAAACACATATTTCCTATGGTAAATTGCCTGTATTGGCTGTAAATGGACTTTTCCATCTATTATTTCAGTGGTTAAAAGCTTTCTAAATAAATCTTAATGTCTTAAATGCTTATGTGCCTAAAGGCCTTAAATGCTTGAACCCCGATAAATGCTGCTTGTTATTATTATTATTCCGCCGTAAAACGCATCGTGCAGCCCAAACCGTAAGAGCTGGAACTTTGAAACTTTGACAGATGGTAGTACAAAAATCGAGGAAAGGTTCAGAGATTATGACCCCGATTGGCCCATAGGTGGCGCTATAACAACCAAAAGCGCGAAACTGCTCATAACTCCTACACCATATGTCGTAGACTCAAGTGTCTTATATCATTGGAAAGCTGGACGCCTGACAAACAAAACGTATATCTCCGATTTCATTTCCGCCATGATAGATTTTCCGCCATTTTGAATTTTGTCAAAAATCTACTTTTGCGAACTAGTCCCTGGTTTTTTGCCCGATTGGAACCAAACTAGTGCAGAAATGTTCTCTGGAGACTGATTATCAATAATTATCGAAAAAAAGTGGAAATTTCGATTCACGGTCGCTAAGGGGCGCCAAAACGTACGTTGTGGGAGGGGCCTATTTTACTAAAATGGCTATAACTCCCGATGTAAATGAGGTATCTTCACCAAACTTGGTACACATGTGTATGAGCTTACTCTGGGGTCACAGTAAAAAAATCGCGACGATTGGCCACATGGTGGCGCTATAAAATGAAAAAAACTTAAAACAGGCTATAACCACCTGACCGTTAGTCCGATTGACTTGAAAATTGGTATGCAGTGTCTTGGTCTAAGGTGCCATGTATGTCTATGAGGACATTGGCGTATCTCAAAAAACATGGCCGCCATTGGCCAACAAAGTTTGAGCACCTATTAGACAAGGTTAACGGAGGCCGATCGGAACGAAACTCAATGGGCATGTTCGGCTCATGGCCCTAAAGGTCTGTAAGAATTTTGAAAGAAATCGGCCACTAGTTGGCGCTAACGAGTTTTACGGCTCTGTAATCACGTGGTGTTACAAATATCCACACAATATGCATATCATTTGATAGATCTCCTCATCCTGAACAACTTTGCCTCAAGAACCATTGCTGTCAATCAAACTGTTCATTAATTATTCATTAATATGTTAAAAACCTACTTTTGCGAACTAGTCCTAGGTTTTTTGCCCGATCGGAACCAGACCAGTCTAGGACAATTCTCTGGACTCTCTAGATCAATAATTATCAAAAAAAAGTTGAACTTTTGCATGTGGATTGCTGTAATAGGGTAATTTATAAAATGGGCGTGTCAAAATACATTAAAAAGCCTATAAATCCTAAATAAAAACTCAGAACTTCACAAAAATTGGTCAGCATATGTGACATAACATCATTAACAAGCATGAAAAATTCTATGGAGATCGGACGATAGGTGGCGCTATAACTGTTAAAAAGCTTTAAAATCATATATTTCCTATGGTAAACTGCCTGTATTGGCTGTAAATGGTCTTTTCCATCTCTGATCATATAATTTTCATATCATAATGTTCAAAACTAGTGCAATACAATTCTCTGGACTCACTAGATCAATAATTGTCAGAAAAAGTTGAACTACTTCATTTGGATAGCTATAATAGGTTCACTTCAAAATCTGGCCTTTACCAAGTGTCCCCGAAAGCCTATATCTCTTTAATCAATGCTCAGACCTTCTTAAAAACAAGTCAGAACGTGTGAAATATCACCCTGAACAAGCATGAACATTTTCAGACAGATCGGACAAAATTTGCCTCTATAACAGTTAAAAAGGTGAAAATGATATGAATTAATGGCATGTTAAGCCAATAAGTGGTATTTTACTGCCCCCTGCTGTTTAAAATAGTCATTTTCTCATATTGGTATTGGTATCAGCCATGGTAAATCATGATAAATGATGGTGTGTGTGTGTGTGTGTGTGTGTGTGTGTGTGTGTGTGTGTGTGTGTGTGTGTGTGTGTGTGTGTGTGTGTGTGTGTGTGTGTGTGTGTGTGGTACAAATATAACAAAGGTTTTATTTTCCAACATGAAAACAAACATAACAGAGTGCTAGTGAACAAACAATAACCGACAATGATAATGGATGAGAGGGGAACTTAAATACACAGATCAAGACAAGGACAACAGGTGACGGTTATGATGATGAGGAGCAGGTGATGATGAGGAGGGTGATGAGGAGCAGGTGCAGGTGATGACGACAGATGGTGAATGTGATGAAGACAGAAGGTGAATGTGATGAAGGTGAATGTGACACCAATATCACTGAAACATTTGTGTGTGTGTGTGTGTGTGTGTGTGTGTGTGTGTGTGTGTGTGTAGCATTATTGTGTGTAGCATATGTAGCAAGTATGCATTATTGAGTTAACATGGAAACACTGGTTTGCTTTAGTGCAGAAAACTGGTCAAAATCATGAGGTTTAAAGTGAAAGTGAGCCAATAAGTGGTCTTCTACTGCCCTCTGCTGGCCATTCTACTTAATTAAATTTTTCCACATGTGCTTGCATTTATACTTGAATACACACTAAAAATCACTTATATAGCAATAACTATTATAACATAATCATATTTTGTCAGTGTTAATCACTTTATTTGCACTGACACTTCAAATAATTGCTAGTAATGTGGTAAATCATGGTAAATCATGGTTAACTATGCTGTGTGTGTGTGTGTGTGTGTGTGTGTGTGTGTGTGTGTGTGTGTGTGTGTGTGTGTGTGTGTGTGTGTGTGTGTGTGTGTGTGTAAGCATGCATTGAGTTAACATGGATAAACTGGTTTGCTTTAGTGCAGAAAACTGGTTTAAAGTGAAAGTGAGCCAATAAGTGGTCTTCTATTGCCCTCTGCTGGCCATTCTACTTATTAATGAAATATTTCAACATGTGCTTGCATTCATACTTGAATACACACTAAAAAAATCACTTATATAGCAATAACTATTATAACACAATCATATTTTGTCAGTGTTAACCACTTTATTTGCACTGACACTTCAAATAATTGCTAGTAATGTGATAAATCAGGCTAGAAACATGGTAAATCAAAGTAAATAATCCTAGATTGTCGTTTATCTCCTGGTAAATAATACTAGAACGTGGTATATCATGGTAAATCATGGTTAACTATGCTGCGTGTGTATGTGTGTGTGTGTGTGTGTGTGTGTGTGTGTTTGTGTGTGTGTGTGTGTGTGTGTGTGTGTGTGTGTGTGTGTGTGTGTGTGTGTGTGTGTGTGTGTGTGTAAGCATGCATTGAGTTAACATGGAAAAACTGGTTTGCTTTAGTGCAGAAAACTGGTTTAAAGTGAAAGTGAGCCAATAAGTGGTCTTCTACTGCCCTCTGCTGGCCATTCTACTTAATAATGAAATATTTTACATGTGCTTTTGCATTCATACTTGGACACACACTAAAAATCACGTATATAACTAACTATTATAACACAATAATATTTTGTCAGTGTTCATCACCTCATTTGCACTGACACTTCACATATTTGCTACATGCTAGAAACATTGTAAATCATAGTAAATAATACTGAAATGAGGTGTATCAAGGTAAATCATGCTAGAATCCTAATAAATCATTCTGGAACATGGTATATGATAGTAAATCATGCTAGAATCATATTAAATAATTCTAGAATGTGGCAAATCGTTGTGGGAGGAGCCTATTTTACTCAAATGGCTATAACTCAAGAAGTAAATGAGATATCTTCACCAAACTCAGTACACATGTGTATGGGTTCAATTTGAGGTCACAGTAAACAATTCTATGGAGATCGGAGCATAGGTGGCGCTATAACTGTTAAAAAGCTTTAAAACCATATATATCCCATGGCAAATTGCCTGTATTGGCTGTAAATGGTCTTTTCCATCTATTATGTCAGTGGTTACATGCTTGCTAAATAAATCTTAATAACTTTTGATGCTTTTGTGCTTAAATGCCTTAAAGGCCTTAACTGCTTGAACCCCGATAAATGCTGCTTGCAGCTTTAATTATTATTATTATTTTCCCCTAAAACGCATCGTGCAGACCAAACCGTAAGAGCTGGAACCTTGAAAGTTGGCCAAATGGTAGTCCTCAATTTGGGGAGAACGTATCAAAGTATGACCTCGATTGGCCCATAGGTGGCGCTATAGCGACCAAAAGCGCGAAACTGCTCAGAACTCCTAGAACGTATGTCGTAGTGACGTACTCAAGTGTCTTATATCATTGGAAAGCTGGACGCCTGACGAACAAAACGTATATCTCCGATTTCATTTCCGCCATGATAGATTTTCCGCCATTTTGAATTTTGTCAAAAACCTACTTTTGCGAACTAGTCCCTGGTTTTTCGCCCGATCGGAACCAAACCAGTGCAGAAATGTTCTCTAGAAACTGAAGATCAATAATTATCGAAAAAAAGTCGAAATTTCGATTCACGGTCGCTAAGGGGCGCCAAAACGTATGTTATGGGAGGGGCCTATTTTACTAAAATGGCTATAACTCCAGAAGTAAATGAGGTATCTTCACCAAACTCGGTAAACCTATGTATGAGCTCAATATGAGGTAACAGTAAAAAAATCGCGGCGATTGGCCACATGGTGGCGCTATAATATATAAAAAACATAAAACAGGCTTTAACCACCTGACCGTTAGTCCGATTGACTTGAAAATTGGTATGCAGTGTCTTGGTCCAAGGTGTCATGTATGTGTATGAGGACATTGGCGTATCTAAAAAAACATGGCCGCCATCGGCCAATGAAGTTTGAGCACCTATTAGACAAGGTTAACGGAGGCCGATCGGAACGAAACTCGGTGGGCATGTTCTACTCATGGCCCTAGAGGTCTGTAAGAATTTTAAAAGAAATCGGCCACTAGTTGGCGCTAACGAGTTTTATGGCTCTGTAATCACGTGGTGTTACACTTATTGTCACAAAATGCATACCATTTGATAGATCTCCTCTTGTTGAACAACTTTGCCTCAAGAACCATTGCTGTCAATCAAACCGTTCATTAAATATTCGTAATTATGTTAAAAACGTACTTTTGCGAACTAGTCCCTGGTTTTTCGCCCGATCGGAACCAAACCAGTCTAGGACAATTCTATGGACTCTCTAGGTCAATAATTATCAAAAAAAAGTTGAACTTTTGCATTTTTCGCATGGCTATAACAGGGTCATTTATAAAATGGGCGTGATAAAATGCACTCAAAAGCCTATAAATCCTAAACGAAAACTCAGAACTTCACAAAAATTGATGAGCATATGTGTCATAACCTGCTAAAGAAGCATGAAAAATTTTATGAAGATCGGACCATAGTTGGCGCTATAACTGTTAAAACGCTTTAAAACCATATATTTCCTATGGTAAATTGCCTGTATTTGCTGTAAATGGTGTCTTCTATCATCATATAATGTTCATATCATAATGTTCAAAACCAGTGCAGCACAATTCTCTGAACTCTCTAGATCAATAATTATCAGAAAAAAAGTTTAACTTCTTCAAAAGGTGATTTTATATGAATATAATGACATATTAAGCCAATAAGTGGTATTTTACTGCCCCCTGCTGTCATTTCATCATACTACTCCCTAATATTGTTATAAAATTCATATTTAGACTTTATAAAATCATTATTTTAACATTTACAATCACATTTTGTCAAAACTCATCTATTGAGTATTACTATTGACAATTGTGTTACACTGAGATATGGAAATGGACGAAAGTAAATGAATGAAATGAAACGAAAGTAACGGCATTTAAGCCACGCCCCCGAATACAAATTCATTCATAACTCGAAAACGGAAAGTCGTTGCGCGCTCAAATTTTGATGGTGAGGACCTCTCCGGGCTCTTGATCGAAACGTGTCGTCGCGGGCCTCGGTATGCGCCCCCCGCGTATCGCGAATCCGCGGGACCCCCGATTTTGAACGGCCATTACTCCCGACCCAGACCACCCCGAACATTGTATGAGAGCTCGTTGGAAAGGGCGCGTCCTTGGCTAGCTTCGATTCAAATGTGGTGTTATTTGCCCTGGGCATTCCAGAGATAATAGCCCGAACAGATATGCCTTATAACAATCATAACTCCCAGCCCCAATCGCCCAAAAACACGTTGATGGTCTCATTCAACAGGGCTCCTCAAGCACTATCTATGCTCTGAGTTTCAGAATTTTTCGCCTTTTGGTTCCTGAGATATAAGTAAAAAAACAAATTCCCATTCATTCATTCAAACACTTCAACTGTAAAATGTAAGCTATAATACCACTGTTGTCCACTAGAGGGAGCAGCAGGATTACGCATGATCTTTTAATTAGCTTCAGTATTGGGAAATAAACAAATGCTTTAAGAAGCAATCTTTTTTATTATGATGTTTTTTTTTTATGATATTTTTTTATACATTTTATTTTTTATTATGATTATGAACGGTTTGATTGACATTAGTGATTCTTGAGGCAAAGTTGTTCAAGATGAGGAGATGAAGATATTTTCACAATATCACATCCTAAAAACATTGAAAACATATTTGTCTTTGTGTGTGTGTGTGTGTGTGTGTGGATGTGTTTGTGTTTGTGTGTGTGTGTGTGTGTGTAAGCATGCTTAATGGAAAGAACATGGAGAAACTGCTTTGTTTTACTGGTGGATAAAAAAAGTCTTTCAAATGAAAGTGAGTCAATTAGTGGTCTTCTACTGCCCTCTGCAGGACATTCTACTTAATAAAATATTTTCATCTGTGCTTTTGCATTAGTTTTTGGACTATATAAAATTACTTGCATGAAAATCACCTATTATAACACAGTCATGTTTTGTCAAATTTTATCACTTCATTTTTACTGAGCTCTCAGTTTGAACAATTCTGCCTCTCAGTGATTAATTTGAAATCTGAAAATGGTGTTATACAGAGGAGATTTGCAATTATCATTTTGTTACCTATCTTTTATTTTAAATATCTACATCTACAACAAAATGTGTGTGCATGTGTGTGTTCAAGCATGGTTAGTGTATTAAGTATTATTGTTTAAGTATTATTGTTTTCATTTACATTTTAACCACCAGAAGAAGAACACTCATTGGTTCATTCTGCTCACTAAAATATTATTTTTCATTTTTTTTCCATTTGAAATATTGTTTAAACTTAATAAAATCATTAAAATAACATTTCAAATCATATTTTGTCTGTTTATAAATCCCACAGACTCACATTGGCTGCAATACTAATGTTTTTGTAAAACACAGACCTGATAGTCTAATCTGTGTGTATTGTGCATATATTATTGATATTATTACTATTGCAAATCATGTTATTGTAACTCATATCTTAATAGAATATTATTTGTAATTTTAATTCTTTATTTCTTAATTGTTTTTTTATGATTACTACAGATATTATCACCAAAGATATCAACTACACCTTCACTTTTAGTATTGACACGCTGCACACACAGCACAATCACACACTCACTAATGCATTCAAATAAATGTAATCTTATTGTGCTACTTTATTTGTACATGATTAGAATGAACAGAAATCTAAGAATATTTTTCTTCTTTTGTTAAAGCCATTTCAGACTCCAAGTAAGCATTATATTACTAATCATCTATTTTAAACGTGCCATACAATTGAAAACTGTATTTATCTTGGCATAGTTGAATGATAAGAGTTCTGGACATGGAACTGACATACCGTGAGCCTCAAACACCATTGTTTCCTCCTTCATGTGTAAATCTCCTGTTTGCAAAAGACCGCTGAAAAATGAGTGAATCCCACCATAACACCGACTGTGACGTTGGAGTCAGGATCATTAATATTTATACCCCCCAAATTTGCATTTTCCAGTCCATGTTCTAGGCCAGGCAGTGTTAATGTGGACCTGCACAGCCGAATCATCAGAAGATCTGCAGGTATTGTGAAGAAGCAAGCAAGGACAATAGTGAAAATGGCAGATCATGGATATAAATGTTATGTCTGAGGCTGTGCTGCGGATTTGAGAACTTTTCATTCCCTTCCCACAAAACTGTCAACAGGCATGGTTGATGTTTACAACAGGATACCTCACCATTTTAATTCAAAGCTGTTAGTTTGCTCTTAACGGAGGCCGATCAGAACGAAACTCGGTGGGCATGTTCGACTCGTGGCCCTAGAGGTCTGTAAGAATTTTTAAAAATCAGCCACTAGTTGACGCTAACAGGTTTTACAGCTATGTAATCACGTGATGCATATCATTTGATAGATCTCCTCATACTGAACAACTTTGCCTCAAGAACTACTGCTGTCAATCAATTTGTTCATTAAATACTTGCGATTATGTTAAAAACCTACTTTTGGGAACTAGTCCTAGGTTTTTCGCCCGATCGGAAATATACCAGTGCAGTACAATTCTCTGGAAGCTCTAGATTATTAATTATATAAAAAACTTTAACTTTACCCATTGGGTAGCCATAACAGGATCATTTAGAAAATGGGTATGGCAAAAAAACACTCAAAAGCCTGTAAATCCTAAACAAAAACTCAGACAACTCACTAAACTGCCTTATGTGCTTAAAGACCCTAAATGCTTGAACCCCGCTAAATGCTGCTTGCAGCTTTAATTATTAGGGGTTCAAGCACGAAGTGCTGAAACCCTATTGTAATTGTGCTGATTTTTATTAGGGGTTCAAGCACGAAGTGCTGAAACCCTATTGTAATTGTGCTGATTTTTATTAGGGGTTCAAGCACGAAGTGCTGAAACCCTATTGTAATTGTGCTGATTTTTATTAGGGGTTCAAGCACGAAGTGCTGAAACCCTATTGTAATTGTACTGATTTTTATTATTAGGGGTTCAAGCACGAAGTGCTGAAACCCTATTGTAATTGTACTGATTTTTATTAGGGGTTCAAGCACGAAGTGCTGAAACCCTATTGTAATTGTACTGATTTTTAGGGGTTCAAGCACGAAGTGCTGAAACCCTATTGTAATTGTGCTGATTTTTATTATTATTATTATTATTATTATTCTGCCGTAAAACGCATCGTGCAGCCCAAACCGTAAGGGCTAGAGCTTTGAAACTTTGCCATATGGTAGTACAAAAATCGAGGAGAGGTTATCAAATTATGACCCCGATTGGCCCATAGGTGGCGCTATAGCAACCAAAAGCGCGAAACTGCTCATAACTCCTAGACCGTAAGTCATAGACTCAAGTGTCTTATATCATTGGAAAGCTGGACGCCTGACGAACAAAACGTATATCTCCGATTTTATTTCCGCCATGATAGATTTTCCGCCATTTTGAATTTTGTCGAAAATCTACTTTTGCGAACTAGTCCCTGGTTTTTTGCCCGATCGGAACCAAACCAGTGCAGAATTGTTCTCTGGAGTCTGAATATCAATAATTATCAAAAAAAAGTTGAAATTTCGATTCACGGTCGCTAGGGGGTGCAAAATTAACGTTGTGGGAGGAGCCTATTTTACTAAAATGGCTATAACTCCAGAAGTAAAAGAGGTATTTTAACCAAACCTGGTACACATGTGTAAGACGTCAATATGAGGTCACGGTAAAAAAATCGCGGCGATTGGTCACATGGTGGCGCTATAACATGAAAAAAACATAAAACAGGCTATAACCACCTGACCGTTAGTCCGATTGACTTGAAAATTGGTATGCAGTGTCTTGGTCCAAGGTGCCATGTATGTCTATGAGGACATTGGTGTATCTCAAAAAACATGGCCGCCATCGGCCAATGAAGTTTGAGCACCTATTAGACAAGGTTAACGGAGGCCTATCGGAACGAAACTCGGTGGGCATGTTCGACTCATGGCCCTAGAGGTCTGTAAGAATTTTAAAAGAAATCGGCCACTAGTTGGCGCTAACGAGTTTTGTGGCTCTGTAATCACGTGGTGTTACACTTATTGTCACAAAATGCATACCATTTGATAGATCTCCTCTTGTTGAACAACTTTGCCTCAAGAACCATTGCTGTCAATCAAACCGTTCATTAAATATTCGTAATTATGTTAAAAACCTACTTTTGCGAACTAGTCCTAGGTTTTTCGCCCGATCAGAACCAAACGAGTCTAGGACAATTCTATGGACTCTCAAGATCAATAATTATCAAAAAAAAGTTGAACTTTTGCATTTTTCGCATGGGTATATTGGGTCATAAAGAAAATGGGCGTGGCAAAATGCACTCAAAAGCCTATAAATCCTAAACGAAAACTCAGAACTTCACGAAAATTGGTGAGCTTATGTGCCATAACATCATTAACAAGCATGCAAAATTTCATGGAGATCGGACTATAGATGGTGCTATAACTGTTAAAAAGCTTTAAAAAACACATATTTCCTATGGTAAATTGCCTGTATTGGCTGTAAATGGACTTTTCCATCTATTATTTCAGTGGTTAAAAGCTTTCTAAATAAATCTTAATGTCTTAAATGCTTATGTGCCTAAAGGCCTTAAATGCTTGAACCCCGATAAATGCTGCTTGCAGCTTTAATTATTATTATTATTATTATTCTTCTGCCGTAAAACGCATCGTGCAGCCCAAACCGTAAGGGCTAGAGCATTGAAACTTTGCCAGATGGTAGTACAAAAATCGAGGAGAGGTTCAGAGATTATGACCCCGATTGGCCCATAGGTGGCGCTATAGCAACCAAAAGCGCGAAACTGCTCATAACTCCTAGACCGTATGTCGCAGACTCAAGTGTCTTATATCATTGGAAAGCTGGACGCCTGACGAACAAAACGTATATCTCCGATTTCATTTCCGTCATGATAGATTTTCCGCCATTTTGAATTTTGTCGAAAATCTACTTTTGCGAACTAGTCCCTGGTTTTTTGCCCGATCGGAGCCAAACCAGTGCAGAAATGTTCTCTGGAGTCTGAAGATCAATAATTATCGAAAAAATGTTGAAATTTCGATTCATGGACGCTAGGGGGCGCAAAATAATCGTTGTGGGAGGAGCCTATTTTACTAAAATGGCTATAACTTAAAAAGTAAATAAGATAGCTTCACCAAACTCGGTACACATGTGTATGGGTTCATTCTGGGGTCACAGTAAAAAAATCGCGACGATTGAACACTAGGTGGCGCTATAACATGAAAAAAACATGAAAAGGGCTATAACCACCTGACCGTTAGTCCGATTGACTTGAAAATTGGTATGCAGTGTCTTGGTCCAAGGTGCCATGTATGTCTATGAGGACATTGGCGTATCTCAAAAAACATGGCCGCCATTGGCCAATGAAGTTGAGCACCTATTAGACAAGGTTAACGGAGGCCGATCGGAACGAAACTTGATGGGCATGTTCGACTCATGGCCCTAGAGGTCTGTAAGAATTTTGAAAGAAATCGGCCACTAGTTGGCGCTAACGAGTTTTTTGGCTCTGTAATCACGTGGTGTTACACTTATCGTCACAAAAAGCATATCATTTGATATATCTGCTCATGCTGAACAACTTTGCCTCAAGAACCATTTCTGTCAATCAAACCGTTCATTAAATATTCATGAATATGTCTAAAACCTACTTTTGCGAACTAGTCCTAGGTTTTTTGCCCGATCGGAACCAGACCAGTCTAGGACAATTCTCTGGACTCTCTAGATCAATAATTATCAAAAAAAAGTTGAACTTTTGCATTTGGATGGCTGTAATAGGATCATTTATAAAATGGGCATGGAAAAATACATTAAAAAGCCTATAAATCCTAAATAAAAACCCAGAACTTCACAAAAATTGGTGAACTTATGTGACATAACATCATTAACAAGCATGCAAAATTTCATGGAGATCGGACGATAGGTGGCGCTATAACTGTTAAAAATCTTTAAAACCATATATTTCCTATGGTAAACTGCCTGTATTGACTGTAAATGGTCTTTTCCATCTCTGATCATATAATTTTCATATCATAATGTTCAAAACTAGTGCAATACAATTCTCTGGACTCACTAGATCAATAATTGTCAGAAAAAGTTGAACTACTTCATTTGGATAGCTATAATAGGGTCACTTCAAAATGTAGCCTTTACCAAGTGTCCCCGAAAGCCTATATCTCTTTAATGAATGACTCAGACCTTCTTAAAAACAAGTCAGAACATGTGAAATATCACTCTGAACATGCATGAAAATTTTCAGACAGATCAGACAAAATTTGCCTCTATAACAGTTAAAAAGGTGAAAATGATATGATTATAATGGCATGTTAAGCCAATAAGTGGTATTTTACTGCCCCCTGCTGTTTAAAATAGTCATTTTGTCATATTGTTCTATAATTTATATTTAGACTTTATAAAATCACTATTTTAACATTTACAATTACATTTAGTCAAAATCCATCTGTTAAAGTATTAGTATTGACAGTTTGATCACATCATACATTTCAAATGTCTGCATCTACAACATAATGTGTGTGTGTAGTCTTAGGTTTCTGAATAAATTCTGAATCATCTGATTAATAGCTTGCAAATACTTTGTGAAATGTTTATAGACCATTCAAATATATTTTCATAATGACATATCCCAATAGCATTGAAAAAACAACAACAACATTTGTCTTTGTGTGTGTGTGTGTGTGTGTGTGTGTGTGTGTGTGTGTGTGTGTGTGTGTGTGTGTGTGTGTGTGTGTGTGTGTGTGTGTGTGTGTAAACATGCATTATGGAGTTAAAATGGAAAAACTGGTTTGCTTTAGTGCAGAAAAATGGTGAAAATCAAGAAGTTTAAAGTGAAAGTGAGCCAATAAGTGGTCTTCTACTGCCCTCTGCTGGCCATTCTACTTATTAATGAAGTCTACTCATATATGCTTTTGCATTCATTAGACACTAAAAATCACTTATATAACAATAAAACACTAAAAATCACTTATATAACAATTACTATTGTAGCACAATCATATTTTGTCAGAGTTTATCACTTCATTTTTACTGATACTTCACATAATTGCTAGCAATGTGGTAAATCATGGTAAATCACACTAAAAACATGGTAAATCATAATAAATAATACTAGAATGTGGTGTATCAAGGTAAATCATACTACAATCCTGGTACATCATTCTAGAACATGGTATATCATGGTACATCATGCTAGAACAGGGTAAATCATGGTAAGCCATGATAAATCATAATAAACTATGGTAAATCATGTTAGAATGTGGTATATCATGGTAAATCATGCTAGAACATGGTAAATCATGGTAAACTATGCTAGAACAGGGTAAATCATGGTAAACTATGATAAATCATGGTAAACTATGATAAATCATGATAAACTATGGTAATCCATGCTAGAATCACAGTAAACAATGGTAAATCATACTAGAATGTAGTATATCATGGTAAATTATGCTAGAATATGGCAAATCATGCTAGAATCATAGTAAATAATACTAGAATATGCTAAATTGTTGTGGGAGGAGCCTATTTTACTAAAATGGCTATAACTCAAGAAGTAAATGAGATATCTTCACCAAACTCAGTACACATGTGTATGGGTTCAATTTGAGGTCACAGTAAACAATTCTATGGAGATCGGACCATAGGTGGCGCTATAACTGTTAAAAAGCTTTAAAACCATATATATCACATGGTAAATTGCCTGTATTGGCTGTAAATGGTCTTTTCCATCTATTATGTCAGTGGTTACATGCTTATTAAATAAATCTTAATAACTTTTGATGCTTTTGTGCTTAAATGCCTTAAAGACCTTAACTGCTTGAACCCCGATAAATGCTGCTTGCAGCTTTAATTATTATTATTATTATTATTCTGCCGTAAAACGCATCGTGCAGCCCAAACCGTAAGAGCTGGAACTTTGAAACTTTGACAGATGGTAGTACAAAAATCGAGGAAAGGTTCAGAGATTATGACCCCGATTGGCCCATAGGTGGCGCTATAACAACCAAAAGCGCGAAACTGCTCATAACTCCTAGACCGTATGGCGTAGACTCAAGTGTCTTATATCATTGGAAAGCTGGATGCCTGACGAACAAAACGTATATCTCCGATTTTATTTCCGCCATGATAGATTTTCCGCCATTTTGAATTTTGTCAAAAATCTACTTTTGCGAACTAGTCCCTGGTTTTTTGCCCGATTGGAACCAAACTAGTGCAGAAATGTTCTCTGGAGACTGAATATCAATAATTATCGAAAAAAAGTGGAAATTTCGATTCACGGTCGCTAAGGGGCGCCAAAACGTACGTTGTGGGAGGGGCCTATTTTACTAAAATGGCTATAACTCCCGATGTAAATGAGGTATCTTCACCAAACTTGGTACACATGTGTATGAGCTTACTCTGGGGTCACAGTAAAAAAATCGCGACGATTGGCCTCATGGTGGCGCTATAAAATGAAAAAAACATAAAACAGGCTATAACCACCTGACCGTTAGTCCGATTGACTTGAAAATTGGTATGCAGTGTCTTGGTCCAAGGTGCCATGTATGTGTATGAGGACATTGGCGTATCTCAAAAAACATGGCCGCCATCGGCCAACGAAGTTTGAGCACCTATTAGACAAGGTTAACGGAGGCCGATCGGAACGAAACTCAATGGGCATGTTCGGCTCATGGCCCTAAAGGTCTGTAAGAATTTTGAAAGAAATCGGCCACTAGTTGGCGCTAACGAGTTTTACGGCTCTGTAATCACGTGGTGTTACAAATATCCACACAATATGCATATCATTTGATAGATCTCCTCATCCTGAACAACTTTGCCTCAAGAACCATTGCTGTCAATCAAACTGTTCATTAATTATTCATTAATATGTTAAAAACCTACTTTTGCGAACTAGTCCTAGGTTTTTTGCCCGATCGGAACCAGACCAGTGTAGGACAATTCTCTGGACTCTCTAGATCAATAATTATCAAAAAAAAGTTGAACTTTTGCATTTGGATGGCTGTAATAGGGTCATTTATAAAACGGGCGTGTCAAAATACATTAAAAAGCCTATAAATCCTAAATAAAAACTCAGAACTTCACAAAAATTGGTCAGCATATGTGACATAACATCATTAACAAGCATGAAAAATTCTATGGAGATCGGACGATAGTTGGCGCTATAACTGTTAAAACGCTTTAAAACCATATATTTCCTATGGTAAATTGCCTGTATTTGCTGTAAATGATGTCTTCTATCTTTTATCATATAATGTTCATATCATAATGTTCAAAACCAGTGCAGCACAATTCTCTGAACTCTCTAGATCAATAATTATCAGAAAAAAAGTTTAACTTCTTCAAAAGGTGATTTTATATGAATATAATGACATATTAAGCCAATAAGTGGTATTTTACTGCCCCCTGCTGTCATTTCATCATACTACTCCCTAATATTGTTATAAAATTCATATTTAGACTTTTTAAAATCATTATTTTAACATTTACAATCACATTTTGTCAAAACTCATCTATTGAGTATTACTATTGACAATTGTGTTACACTGAGATATGGAAATGGACGAAAGTAAATGAATGAAATGAAACGAAAGTATAACGGCATTTAAGCCACGCCCCCGAATACAAATCCATTCATAACTCGAAAACGGAAAGTCGTTGCGCGCTCAAATTTTGATGGTGAGGACCTCTCCGGGCTCTTGATCGAAACGTGTCGTCGCGGGCCTCGGGAGCGCGCCCCCCGCGCATCGCGAATCCGCGGGACCCCCGATTTTGAACGGCCATTACTCCCGACCCAGACCACCCCGAACATTGTGTGAGAGCTCGTTGGAAAGGGCGCGTCCTTGGCTAGCTTCGATTCAAATGTGGTGTTATTTGCCCTGGGCATTCCAGAGATAATAGCCCGAACAGATATGCCTTATAACAGTCATAACTCCCAGCCCCAATCGCCCAAAAACACATTGATGGTCTCATTCAACAGGGCTCCTCAAGCACTATCTATGCTCTGAGTTTCAGAATTTTTCGCCTTTTGGTTCCTGAGATATAAGTAAAAAAACAAATTCCCATTCATTCAAACACTTCAACTGTAAAATGTAAGCTATAATACCACTGTTGTCCACTAGAGGGAGCAGCAGGATTACGCATGATCTTTTAATTCGCTTCAGTATTGGAAATAAACAAATGCTTTAAGAAGCAATCTTTTTTATTATGATGTTTTTTTTATTATTATGATATTTGTATATATTTTATTTTTTTTTATTATGATTATGAACGGTTTGATTGACATTAGTGATTCTTGAGGCAAAGTTGTTCAAGATGAGGAGATGAAGATATTTTCACAATATCACATCCTAAAAACATTGAAAACATATTTGTCTTTGTGTGTGTGTGTGTGTGTGTGTGTGTGTGTGTGTGTGTGTGTGTGTGTGTGTGTGTGTGGGTTTGTGTGTGTGTCTGTGTGTGTGTAAGCATGCTTAATGGAAAGAACATGAAGAAACTGCTTTGTTTTACTGGTGGATAAAAAAGTATTTCAAATGAAAGTGAGTCAATTAGTGGTCTTCTACTGCCCTCTGCAGGACATTCTACTTAATAAAATATTTTCATCTGTGCTTTTGCATTAGTTTTTGGACTATATCAAATTACTTGCATGAAAATCACCTATTATAACACAGTCATGTTTTGTCAAAGTTTATCACTTCATTTTTACTGAGCTCTCAGTTTGAACAATTCTGCCTCTCAGTGATTAATTTGAAATCTGAAAATGGTGTTATACAGAGGAGATTTGCAATTATCATTTTGTTACCTATCTTTTATTTTAAATATCTCCATCTACAACAAAATGTGTGTGCATGTGTGTGTTCAAGCATGGTTAGTGTATTAAGTATTATTGTTTAAGTATTATTGTTTTCATTTACATTTTAACCACCAGAAGAAGAACACTCATTGGTTCATTCTGCTCACTAAAATATTATTTTTAATTTTTTTTTCCATTTGAAATATTGTTTAAACTTAATAAAATCATTAAAATAACATTTCAAATCATATTTTGTCTGTTTATAAATCCCACAGACTCACATTGGCTGCAATACTAATGTTTTTGTAAAACACAGACCTGATAGTCTAATCTGTGTGTATTGTGCATATATTATTGATATTATTACTATTGCAAATCATGTTATTGTAACTCATATCTTAATAGAATATTATTTGTAATTTTAATTCTTTATTTCTTAAGTGTTTTTTTTTATGATTACTACAGATATTATCACCAAAGATATCAACTACACCTTCACTTTTAGTATTGACACGCTGCACACACAGCACAATCACACACTCACTAATGCATTCAAATAAATGTAATCTTACTGTGCTACTTTATTTGTACATGATTAGAATGAACAGAAATCTAAGACTATTTTTCTTCTTTTGTTAAAGCCATTTCAGACTCCAAGTAAGCATTATATTACTAATCATCTATTTTACAGGTGCCATACAATTGAAAACTGTATTTATCTTGGCATAGTTGAATGATAAGAGTTCTGGACATGGAACTGACATACCGTGAGCCTCAAACACCATTGTTTCCTCCTTCTTGTGTAAATCTCCTGTTTGCAAAAGACCGCTGAAAAATGAGTGAATCCCACCATAACACCGACTGTGACGTTGGAGTCAGGATCATTAATATTTATACCCCCCAAATTTGCATTTTCCAGTCCATGTTCTAGGCCAGGCAGTGTTAATGTGGACCTGCACAGCCGAATCATCAGAAGATCTGCAGGTATTGTGAAGAAGCAAGCAAGGACAATAGTGAAAATGGCAGATCATGGATATAAATGTTATGTCTGAGGCTGTGCTGTGGATTTGAGAACTTTTCATTCCCTTCCCACAAAACTGTCAACAGGCATGGTTGATGTTTACAACAGGATACCTCACCATTTTAATTCAAAGCTGTTAGTTTGCTCTTAACGGAGGCCGATCAGAACGAAACTCGATGGGCATGTTCGACTCGTGGCCCTAGAGGTCTGTAAGAATTTTGAAAAATCAGCCACTAGTTGACGCTAACAGGTTTTACGGCTATGTAATCACGTGATGCATATCATTTGATAGATCTCCTCATACTGAACAACTTTGCCTCAAGAACTACTGCTGTCAATCAATTTGTTCATTAAATACTTGCTATTATGTTAAAAACCTACTTTTGCGAACTAGTCCTAGGTTTTTCGCCCGATCGGAAATATACCAGTGCAGTACAATTCTCTGGAAGCTCTAGATTATTAATTATATAAAAAACTTTAACTTTACCCATTGGGTAGCCATAACAGGATCATTTAGAAAATGGGTATGGCAAAAAACACTCAAAAGCCTGTAAATCCTAAACAAAAACTCAGACAACTCACTAGACTGCCTTATGTGCTTAAAGACCCTAAATGCTTGAACCCCGCTAAATGCTGCTTGCAGCTTTAATTATTATTATTATTATTATTCCGCCGTAAAACGCATCGTGCAGCCCAAACCGTAAGAGCTGGAACTTTGAAACTTTGACAGATGGTAGTACAAAAATCGAGGAAAGGTTCAGAGATTATGACCCCGATTGGCCCATAGGTGGCGCTATAGCAACCAAAAGCGCGAAACTGTTCATAACTCCTAGACCGTATGTCGTAGACTCAAGTGTCTTATATCATTGGAAAGCTGGATGCCTGACGAACAAAACGTATATCTCCGATTTCATTTCCGCCATGATAGATTTTCCGCCATTTTGAATTTTGTCAAAAACCTACTTTTGCGAACTAGTCCCTGGTTTTTTGCCCGATTGGAACCAAACCAGTGCAGAAATGTTCTCTGGAGTCTGAATATCAATAATTATCGAAAAAAAGTGGAAATTTCGATTCACGGTCGCTAAGGGGCGCCAAAACGTACGTTGTGGGAGGGGCCTATTTTACTAAAATGGCTATAACTCCCGATGTAAATGAGGTATCTTCACCAAACTTGGTACACATGTGTATGAGTTCAATCTGGGGTCACAGTAAAAAAATCGCGACGATTGGCCTCATGGTGGCGCTATAAAATGAAAAAAACATAAAACAGGCTATAACCACCTGACCGTTAGTCCGATTGACTTGAAAATTGGTATGCAGTGTCTTGGTCCAAGGTGCCATGTATGTGTATGAGGACATTGGCGTATCTCAAAAAACATGGCCGCCATCGGCCAACGAAGTTTGAGCACCTATTAGACAAGGTTAACGGAGGCCGATCGGAACGAAACTCAATGGGCATGTTCGGCTCATGGCCCTAAAGGTCTGTAAGAATTTTGAAAGAAATCGGCCACTAGTTGGCGCTAACGAGTTTTACGGCTCTGTAATCACGTGGTGTTACAAATATCCACACAATATGCATATCATTTGATAGATCTCCTCATCCTGAACAACTTTGCCTCAAGAACCATTGCTGTCAATCAAACTGTTCATTAATTATTCATTAATATGTTAAAAACCTACTTTTGCGAACTAGTCCTAGGTTTTTTGCCCGATTGGAACCAGACCAGTCTAGGACAATTCTCTGGACTCTCTAGATCAATAATTATCAAAAAAAAGTTGAACTTTTGCATTTGGATGGCTGTAATAGGGTAATTTATAAAATGGGCGTGTCAAAATACATTAAAAAGCCTATAAATCCTAAATAAAAACTCAGAACTTCACAAAAATTGGTCAGCATATGTGACATAACATCATTAACAAGCATGAAAAATTCTATGGAGATCGGACGATAGGTGGCGCTATAACTGTTAAAAAGCTTTAAAATCATATATTTCCTATGGTAAACTGCCTGTATTGGCTGTAAATGGTCTTTTCCATCTCTGATCATATAATTTTCACATCATAATGTTCAAAACTAGTGCAATACAATTCTCTGGACTCACTAGATCAATAATTGTCAGAAAAAGTTGAACTACTTCATTTGGATAGCTATAATAGGTTCACTTCAAAATCTGGCCTTTACCAAGTGTCCCCGAAAGCCTATATCTCTTTAATCAATGCTCAGACCTTCTTAAAAACAAGTCAGAACGTGTGAAATATCACCCTGAACAAGCATGAAAATTTTCAGACAGATCGGACAAAATTTGCCTCTATAACAGTTAAAAAGGTGAAAATGATATGAATTAATGGCATGTTAAGCCAATAAGTGGTATTTTACTGCCCCCTGCTGTTTAAAATAGTCATTGTCTCATATTGGTATTGGTATCAGCCATGGTAAATCATGATAAATGATGGTGTGTGTGTGTGTGTGTGTGTGTGTGTGTGTGTGTGTGTGTGTGTGTGTGTGTGTGTGTGTGTGTGTGGTACAAATATAACAAAGGTTTTATTTTCCAACATGAAAACAAACATAACAGAGTGCTAGTGCACAAACAATAACCGACAATGATAATGGATGAGAGGGGAACTTAAATACACAGATCAAGACGAGGACAACAGGTGACGGTTATGATGATGAGGAGCAGGTGATGATGAGGAGGGTGATGAGGAGCAGGTGCAGGTGATGACGACAGATGGTGAATGTGATGAAGACAGAAGGTGAATGTGATGAAGGTGAATGAGACACCAATATCACTGAAACATTTGTGTGTGTGTGTGTGTGTGTGTGTGTGTGTGTGTGTGTGTGTGTGTGTGTGTGTGTGTGTAGCATTATTGTGTGTAGCATATGTAGCAAGTATGCATTATTGAGTTAACATGGAAACACTGGTTTGCTTTAGTGCAGAAAACTGGTCAAAATCATGAGGTTTAAAGTGAAAGTGAGCCAATAAGTGGTCTTCTACTGCCCTCTGCTGGCCATTCTACTTATTAATTAAATTTTTCCACATGTGCTTGCATTTATACTTGAATACACACTAAAAATCACTTATATAGCAATAACTATTATAACACAATCATATTTTGTCAGTGTTAATCACTTTATTTGCACTGACACTTCAAATAATTGCTAGTAATGTGATAAATCAGGCTAGAAACATGGTAAATCAAAGTAAATAATACTAGATTGACGTTTATCTCCTGGTAAATAATACTAGAACGTGGTATATCATGGTAAATCATGGTTAACTATGCTGTGTGTGTGTGTGTGTGTGTGTGTGTGTGTGTGTGTGTGTGTGTAAGCATGCATTGAGTTAACATGGATAAACTGGTTTGCTTTAGTGCAGAAAACTGGTTTAAAGTGAAAGTGAGCCAATAAGTGGTCTTCTACTGCCCTCTGCTGGCCATTCTACTTATTAATGAAATATTTCAACATGTGCTTGCATTCATACTTGAATACACACTAAAAAAATCACTTATATAGCAATAACTATTATAACACAATCATATTTTGTCAGTGTTAATCACTTTATTTGCACTGACACTTCAAATAATTGCTAGTAATGTGATAAATCAGGCTAGAAACATGGTAAATCAAAGTAAATAATACTAGATTGTCGTTTATCTCCTGGTAAATAATACTAGAACGTGGTATATCATGGTAAATCATGGTTAACTATGCTGTGTGTGTGTGTGTGTGTGTGTGTGTGTGTGTGTGTGTGTGTGTGTGTGTGTGTGTAAGCATGCATTGAGTTAACATGGAAAAACTGGTTTGCTTTAGTGCAGAAAACTGGTTTAAAGTGAAAGTGAGCCAATAAGTGGTCTTCTAGTGCCCTCTGCTGGCCATTCTACTTAATAATGAAATATTTTACATGTGCTTTTGCATTCATACTTGGACACACTAAAAATCACGTATATAACTAACTATTATAACACAATAATATTTTGTCAGTGTTCATCACCTCATTTGCACTGACACTTCACATAATTGCTAGTAATGTGGTTAATCATGCTAGAAACATTGTAAATCATAGTAAATAATACTGAAATGAGGTGTATCAAGGTAAATCATGCTAGAATCCTAATAAATCATTCTGGAACATGGTATATGATAGTAAATCATGCTAGAATCATATTAAATAATTCTAGAATGTGGCAAATCGTTGTGGGAGGAGCCTATTTTACTCAAATGGCTATAACTCAAGAAGTAAATGAGATATCTTCACCAAACTCAGTACACATGTGTATGGGTTCAATTTGAGGTCACAGTAAACAATTTTATGGAGATCGGACCATAGGTGGCGCTATAACTGTTAAAAAGCTTTAAAACCATATATATCCCATGGCAATTTGCCTGTATTGGCTGTAAATGGTCTTTTCCATCTATTATGTCAGTGGTTACATGCTTGCTAAATAAATCTTAATGACTTTTGATGCTTTTGTGCTTAAATGCCTTAAAGGCCTTAACTGCTTGAACCCCGATAAATGCTGCTTGCAGCTTTAATTATTATTATTATTCCGCCGTAAAACGCATCGTGCAGCCTAAACCGTAAGTGCTAGAGACTTGAAACTTGGCCAGAAGGTAGTACAAAAATCGAGGAGAGGTTCAGAGAATATGAGCTAGATTGGCCAATAGGTGGCGCTACAGTGCAAAAAACAAAAAAATTGCATATTTTTGCTTAAATCTCATCAACCCTTTGTCACAGACTCAAGTGTCTTATATCTTTGGAATCCTTGGGTCAAGCCGAACAAAAAAGGCCTCAAGGATTTCATTTCCGGTATGCAAATTTTTCCGCCATTTTGGATTTTGTCCAAAACCTACTTTTGCGAACTAGTCCCTGGTTTTTCGCCCGATCGGAACCAAACCAGTGCAGAAATATTCACAGGAGTCTGACTATCAATAATTATCGAAAAAAAGTTAAAATTTCGATCCACGGTTGCTAAGGGGCATCAAAACGTTCGCAGGAGGTGGAGCTAATTATACAAAAATGGCTATAACTCGTGAACGAAATGAGATATTTTCACCAAACTCGGTACACATATGTATGAGCTCAAGTTGAGGTCACAGTAAAAAAATCGCGGTGATTGGCCTCATGGTGGCGCTATAATATGAAAAAAACATAAAACAGGCTATAACCACCTGACCGTTAGTCCGATTGACTTGAAAATTGGTATGCAGTGTCTTGGTCCAAGGTGCCATGTATGCCTATGAGGACATTGGTTTATCTCAAAAAACATGGCCGCTATCGGCCAATGAAGTTTGAGCACCTATTAGACAAGGTTAACGGAGGCCGATCGGAACAAAACTCAGTGGGCATGTTCGGCTCAAGCCCCTAGAGGTCTGTAAGAATTTTGAAAGAAATCGGCCACTAGTTGGCGCTAACGAGTTTTATGGCTCTGTAATCACGTGGTGTTACACTTATCGTCACAAAATGCATATCATATGATAGATCTGCTCATGCTGACCAACTTTGCCTCTAGAACCATTGCTGTCAATCAAACAGTTCATTAAATATTCATGAATATGTTAAAAACCTACTTTTGCGAACTAGTCCTAGGTTTTTTGCCCGATCGGAACCAGACCAGTCTAGGACAATTCTCTGGACTGTCTGGATCAATAATTATCAAAAAAAAGTTGTACTTTTGCATTTGGATGGCTGTAATAGGGTAATTTATAAAATGGGCGTGTCAAAATACATTAAAAAGCCTATAAATCCTAAATAAAAACTCAGAACTTCACAAAAATTGGTCAGCATATGTGACATAACATCATTAACAAGCATGAAAAATTCTATGGAGATCGGACGATAGGTGGCGCTATAACTGTTAAAAAGCTTTAAAATCATATATTTCCTATGGTAAACTGCCTGTATTGGCTGTAAATGGTATTTTCCATCTCTGATCATATAATTTTCATATCATAATGTTAAAAAACTAGTGCAATACAATTCTCTGGACTCACTAGATCAATAATTGTCAGAAAGTTGAACTACTTCATTTGGATAGCTATAATAGGTTCACTTCAAAATCTGGCCTTTACCAAGTGTCCCCGAAAGCCTATATCTCTTTAATCAATGCTCAGACCTTCTTAAAAACAAGTCAGAACGTGTGAAATATCACCCTGAACAAGCATGAAAATTTTCAGACAGATCGGACAAAATTTGCCTCTATAACAGTTAAAAAGGTGAAAATGATATGAATTAATGGCATGTTAAGCCAATAAGTGGTATTTTACTGCCCCCTGCTGTTTAAAATAGTCATTTTCTCATATTGGTATTGGTATCAGCCATGGTAAATCATGATAAATGATGGTGTGTGTGTGTGTGTGTGTGTGTGTGTGTGTGTGTGTGTGTGTGTGTGTGTGTGTGTGTGTGTGTGTGTGTGTGTGTGTGTGTGTGTGTGTGTGTGTGTGTGTGTGTGTGTGTGTACAAATATAACAAAGGTTTTATTTTCCAACATGAAAACAAACATAACAGAGTGCTAGTGCACAAACAATAACCGACAATGATAATGGATGAGAGGGGAACTTAAATACACAGATCAAGACAAGGACAACAGGTGACGGTTATGATGATGAGGAGCAGGTGATGATGAGGAGGGTGATGAGGAGCAGGTGCAGGTGATGACGACAGATGGTGAATGTGATGAAGACAGAAGGTGAATGTGATGAAGGTGAATGTGACACCAATATCACTGAAACATTTGTGTGTGTGTGTGTGTGTGTGTGTGTGTGTGTGTGTGTGTGTGTGTGTGTGTGTGTGTGTGTGTGTGTGTGTGTGTGTGTGTGTAGCATTATTGTGTGTAGCATATGTAGCAAGTATGCATTATTGAGTTAACATGGAAACACTGGTTTGCTTTAGTGCAGAAAACTGGTCAAAATCATGAGGTTTAAAGTGAAAGTGAGCCAATAAGTGGTCTTCTACTGCCCTCTGCTGGCCATTCTACTTATTAATTAAATTTTTCCACATGTGCTTGCATTTATACTTGAATACACACTAAAAATCACTTATATAGCAATAACTATTATAACACAATCATATTTTGTCAGTGTTAATCACTTTATTTGCACTGACACTTCAAATAATTGCTAGTAATGTGGTAAATCATGGTTAACTATGCTGTGTGTGTGTGTGTGTGTGTGTGTGTGTGTGTGTGTGTAAGCATGCATTGAGTTAACATGGATAAACTGGTTTGCTTTAGTGCAGAAAACTGGTTTAAAGTGAAAGTGAGCCAATAAGTGGTCTTCTACTGCCCTCTGCAGGCCATTCTACTTATTAATGAAATATTTCAACATGTGCTTGCATTCATACTTGAATACACACTAAAAAAATCACTTATATAGCAATAACCATTATAACACAATCATATTTTGTCAGTGTTAATCACTTTATTTGCACTGACACTTCAAATAATTGCTAGTAATGTGATAAATCAGGCTAGAAACATGGTAAATCAAAGTAAATAATACTAGATTGTCGTTTATCTCCTGGTAAATAATACTAGAACGTGGTATATCATGGTAAATCATGGTTAACTATGCTGTGTGTGTGTGTGTGTGTGTGTGTGTGTGTGTGTGTGTGTGTGTGTGTGTGTGTAAGCATGCATTGAGTTAACATGGAAAAACTGGTTTGCTTTAGTGCAGAAAACTGGTTTAAAGTGAAAGTGAGCCAATAAGTGGTCTTCTAGTGCCCTCTGCTGGCCATTCTACTTAATAATGAAATATTTTACATGTGCTTTTGCATTCATACTTGGACACACACACAAAAATCACGTATATAACTAACTATTATAACACAATAATATTTTGTCAGTGTTCATCACCTCATTTGCACTGACACTTCACATAATTGCTAGTAATGTGGTTAATCATGCTAGAAACATTGTAAATCATAGTAAATAATACTGAAATGAGGTGTATCAAGGTAAATCATGCTAGAATCCTAATAAATCATTCTGGAACATGGTATATGATAGTAAATCATGCTAGAATCATATTAAATAATTCTAGAATGTGGCAAATCGTTGTGGGAGGAGCCTATTTTACTCAAATGGCTATAACTCAAGAAGTAAATGAGATATCTTCACCAAACTCAGTACACATGTGTATGGGTTCAATTTGAGGTCACAGTAAACAATTTTATGGAGATCGGACCATAGGTGGCGCTATAACTGTTAAAAAGCTTTAAAACCATATATATCCCATGGCAAATTGCCTGTATTGGCTGTAAATGGTCTTTTCCATCTATTATGTCAGTGGTTACATGCTTCCTAAATAAATCTTAATAACTTTTGATGCTTTTGTGCTTAAATGCCTTAAAGGCCTTAACTGCTTGAACCCCGATAAATGCTGCTTGCAGCTTTAATTAGGGGTTCAAGCACGAAGTGCTGAAACCCTATTGTAATTGTACTGATTTTTATTAGGGGTTCAAGCACGAAGTGCTGAAACCCTATTGTAATTGTAAGGATTTTTAGGGGTTCAAGCACGAAGTGCTGAAACCCTATTGTAATTGTACTGATTAGGGGTTCAAGCACGAAGTGCTGAAACCCTATTGTAATTGTGCTGATTTTTATTATTATTATTATTATTATTATTCTGCCGTAAAACGCATCGTGCAGCCCAAACCGTAAGGGCTAGAGCTTTGAAACTTTGCCATATGGTAGTACAAAAATCGAGGAGAGGTTATCAAATTATGACCCCGATTGGCCCATAGGTGGCGCTATAGCAACCAAAAGCGCGAAACTGCTCATAACTCCTAGACCGTAAGTCATAGACTCAAGTGTCTTATATCATTGGAAAGCTGGACGCCTGACGAACAAAACGTATATCTCCGATTTTATTTCCGCCATTATAGATTTTCCGCCATTTTGAATTTTGTCGAAAATCTACTTTTGCGAACTAGTCCCTGGTTTTTTGCCCGATCGGAACCAAACCAGTGCAGAATTGTTCTCTGGAGTCTGAATATCAATAATTATCAAAAAAAAGTTGAAATTTCGATTCACGGTCGCTAGGGGGTGCAAAATTAACGTTGTGGGAGGAGCCTATTTTACTAAAATGGCTATAACTCCAGAAGTAAAAGAGGTATTTTAACCAAACCTGGTACACATGTGTAAGACGTCAATATGAGGTCACGGTAAAAAAATCGCGGCGATTGGCCAC
The DNA here is from genome assembly GCF_964197995.2 of Scardinius erythrophthalmus. Lineage (NCBI taxonomy): Eukaryota > Metazoa > Chordata > Actinopteri > Cypriniformes > Leuciscidae > Scardinius > Scardinius erythrophthalmus. The sequence continues at coordinate 120,548 of NW_028296486.1, read as the reverse complement.
ATGGTGGCGCTATAACATGAAAAAAACATAAAACAGGCTATAACCACCTGACCGTTAGTCCGATTGACTTGAAAATTGGTATGCAGTGTCTTGGTCCAAGGTGCCATGTATGTCTATGAGGACATTGGTGTATCTCAAAAAACATGGCCGCCATCGGCCAATGAAGTTTGAGCACCTATTAGATAAGGTTAACGGAGGCCTATCGGAACGAAACTCGGTGGGCATGTTCGACTCATGGCCCTAGAGGTCTGTAAGAATTTTAAAAGAAATCGGCCACTAGTTGGCGCTAACGAGTTTTATGGCTCTGTAATCACGTGGTGTTACACTTATTGTCACAAAATGCATACCATTTGATAGATCTCCTCTTGTTGAACAACTTTGCCTCAAGAACCATTGCTGTCAATCAAACCGTTCATTAAATATTCGTAATTATGTTAAAAACCTACTTTTGCGAACTAGTCCTAGGTTTTTCGCCCGATCAGAACCAAACGAGTCTAGGACAATTCTATGGACTCTCAAGATCAATAATTATCAAAAAAAAGTTGAACTTTTGCATTTTTCGCATGGGTATATTGGGTCATAAAGAAAATGGGCGTGGCAAAATGCACTCAAAAGCCTATAAATCCTAAACAAAAACTCAGAACTTCACGAAAATTGGTGAGCTTATGTGCCATAACATCATTAACAAGCATGCAAAATTTCATGGAGATCGGACTATAGATGGTGCTATAACTGTTAAAAAGCTTTAAAAAACACATATTTCCTATGGTAAATTGCCTGTATTGGCTGTAAATGGACTTTTCCATCTATTATTTCAGTGGTTAAAAGCTTTCTAAATAAATCTTAATGTCTTAAATGCTTATGTGCCTAAAGGCCTTAAATGCTTGAACCCCGATAAATGCTGCTTGCAGCTTTAATTTTTATTATTATTATTATTTTTCTTCTCCGCTAAAACGCATCGTGCAGCCCAAACCGTAAGAGCTGGAGCTTTGAAACTTTGCCAGATGGTAGTACAAAAATCGAGGAGAGGTTATCAAATTATGAGCCCGATTGGCCCATAGGTGGCGCTATAGCAACCAAAAGCGCGAAACTGCTCATAACTCCTAGACCGTAAGTCATAGACTCAAGTGTCTTATATCAGTGGAAAGCAGGACGCCTGACGAACAAAACGTATATCTCCGATTTTATTTCCGCCATGATAGATTTTCCGCCATTTTGAATTTTGTCGAAAACCTACTTTTGCGAACTAGTCCCTGGTTTTTTGCCCGATCGGAACCAAACCAGTGCAGAATTGTTCTGTGGAGTCTGAAGATCAATAATTATCGAAAAAAAGTTGAAATTTCGATTCACGGTCGCTAGGGGGTGCAAAATTAACGTTGTGGGAGGAGCCTATTTTACTAAAATGGCTATAACTCAAGAAGTAATTCAGTAAACTTCACCAAACTTGCTAAACGTGTGTAAGAGGTCAATTTGAGGTCACAGTAAAAAAATTGCGTCGATTGGCCACATGGTGGCGCTATAAAACAAAAAAAACGTATATACACCTGCCCGTTAGTCCGATTGACTTGAAATTTGGTATGCAGTGTCTTGGCCCAAGGGGCCATGTATGTCTAAAAGGATATTGGCGTATCTCGAAAAACATGGCCGCCATTGGCCAATGAGTTTTGAGCACCTATTAAAAGAAGGTTAACGAAGTGCGATCGGAACGAAACTCGGTGGGCATGTTCGGCTCAAGCCCCTAGAGGTCTGTAAGAATTTTGAAAGAAATCGGCCACTAGTTGGCGCTAACGAGTTTTAAGGCTCGGTAATCACGTGGTGTAACAAATTTCGTCACAAAATGCATATCATTTGATAGACCTCCTCATGTTGAACAACTTTGCCTCAAGAACCATTAATGTCAATCAAACCGTTCAATAAATATTTACGAATATGTTAAAAACCTACTTTTGCGAACTAGTCCTAGGTTTTTTGCCCGATCGGAACCAGACCAGTCTAGGACAATTCTCTGGACACTCTAGATCAATAATTATCAAAAAAAAGTTAAACTTTTGCATTAGGATGGCTGTAATAGGGTTATTTATAAAAGGGGCGTGGCAAAATGCACTAAAAAGCCTATAAACCCTAAATGAAAACTCAGAACTTCACAAAAATTGGTGAGCATATGTGACATAACATCATTAACAAGCATGCAAAATTTTATGGAGATCGGACCAAAGATAGCACTATAACAGTCAAAAGGCTTTAAAACCATATATTTCCTATGGTAAATTGCCTGTATTGGCTGTAAATGGACTTTTCCATCTATTATTTCAGTGGTTAAAAGCTTTCTAAATAAAACTTAATGTCTTAAATGCTTATGTGCTTAAAGGCCTTAAATGCTTGAACCCCGATAAATGCTGCTTGCAGCTTTAATTATTATTATTATTTTTCTTCTGCCGTAAAACGCATCGTGCAGCCCAAACCGTAAGTGCTAGAGACTTGAAACTTTGCCATATGGTAGTACAAAAATCGAGGAGAGGTTATCAAAATATGAGCCAGATTGGCCAATAGGTGGCGCTACAGTGCAAAAACCAAAAAAATTGCATATTTTTGCTTAAATCTCACCAACCCTTTGTCACAGACTCAAGTGTCTTATATCATTGGAATCCTTGACTCAAGCCGAACAAAAAAGGCCTCAAGGATTTCCTTTCCGGTATGCAAATTTTCCGCCATTTTGGATTTTGTCCAAAACCTACTTTTGCGAACTAGTCCTAGGTTTTTTGTCCGATCGGAACCAAACAAGTGCAGAAATGTTCTCTGGAGTCTGAATATCAATAATTATTAAAAAAAAGTTTAAATTTTGATTCACGGTCGCTAAGGAGCGCCAAAACGTTCGAAGGAGGCGGAGCTAGTTTTACTAAAATGGCTATAACTCCAGAAGTAAATGAGTTATCTTCACCAAACTTGGTACACTTGTGTAAGAGGTCAATCTAAGGTCACAGTAAAGAAATCGCGGTGATTAGCCACATGGTGGCGCTATAACATTAAAAAAACATAAAACAGGCTATGACCACCTGACCGTTTGTCCGATTGACTTGAAAATTGGTATGCAGTGTCTTGGTCCAAGGTGCCATGTATGTCTATGAGGACATTGGTGTATCTCGAAAAACATGGCCGCCATCGGCCAATGAAGTTTGAGCACCTATTAGACAAGGTTAACGGAGGCCAATCAGAACGAAACTCAGTGGGCATGTTCGGCTCAAGCCCCTAGAGGTCTGTAAGAATTTTGAAAGAAATCGGCCACTAGTTGGCGCTAACGAGTTTAATGGCTCTGTAATCACGTGGTGTTACACTTATTGTCACAAAATGCATATCATTTGATAGATCTGCTCATGCTGAACAACTTTGCCTCAAGAACTATTGCTGTCAATCAAACCGTTCATTAAATATTCGTAATTATGTTAAAAACCTACTTTTGCGAACTAGTCCCTGGTTTTTCGCCCGATCGGAACCAGACCAGTCTAGGACAATTCTCTGGACTCTCTAGATCAATAATTATCAAAAAAAAGTTGAACTTTTGCATTTGGATGGCTGTAATAGGGTCATTTATAAAATGGGCGGGGCAAAATAAATAAAAAAACCTATAAATAATAAATAAAAACTCAGAACTTCACAAAAATTGGTGAACATATGTGAAATAACATCATTAACAAGCATGCCAAATTTTATGGAGATCGGACCAAAGGTGGCGCTATAACTGTTAAAAAGCTTTAAAACCATATATTTCCTAGGATAAATGGTCTTTTTCATCTATTATGTCAGTAGTTACATGCTTGCTAAATAAATCTTAATAACTTTTGATGCTTTTATGCTTAAAGGCCTTAAAGGCCTTAATTGCTTGAACCCCGATAAATGCTGCTTGCAGCTTTAATTATTAGGGGTTCAAGCACGAAGTGCTGAAACCCTATTGTAATTGTGCTGATTTTTAGGGGTTCAAGCACGAAGTGCTGAAACCCTATTGTAATTGTACTGATTTTTATTATTATTATTATTATTCTTCTGCCGTAAAACGCATCGTGCAGCCCAAACCGTAAGGGCTAGAGCATTGAAACTTTGCCAGATGGTAGTACAAAAATCGAGGAGAGGTTCAGAGATTATGACCCCGATTGGCCCATAGGTGGCGCTATAGCAACCAAAAGCGCGAAACTGCTCATAACTCCTAGACCGTATGTCGCAGACTCAAGTGTCTTATATCATTGGAAAGCTGGACGCCTGACGAACAAAACGTATATCTTCGATTTCATTTCCGTCATGATAGATTTTCCGCCATTTTGAATTTTGTCGAAAATCTACTTTTGCGAACTAGTCCCTGGTTTTTTGCCCGATCGGAGCCAAACCAGTGCAGAAATGTTCTCTGGAGTCTGAAGATCAATAATTATCGAAAAAATGTTGAAATTTCGATTCATGGACGCTAGGGGGCGCAAAATAATCGTTGTGGGAGGAGCCTATTTTACTAAAATGGCTATAACTTAAAAAGTAAATAAGATAGCTTCACCAAACTCGGTACACATGTGTATGGGTTCATTCTGGGGTCACAGTAAAAAAATCGCGACGATTGAACACTAGGTGGCGCTATAACATGAAAAAAACATGAAAAGGGCTATAACCACCTGACCGTTAGTCCGATTGACTTGAAAATTGGTATGCAGTGTCTTGGTCCAAGGTGCCATGTATGTGTATGAGGACATTGGCGTATCTCAAAAAACATGGCCGCCATTGGCCAACGAAGTTTGAGCACCTATTAGACAAGGTTAACGGAGGCCGATCGGAACGAAACTCAATGGGCATGTTTGGCTCATGGCCCTAAAGGTCTGTAAGAATTTTGAAAGAAATCGGCCACTAGTTGGCGCTAACGAGTTTTACGGCTCTGTAATCACGTGGTGTTACAAATATCCACACAATATGCATATCATTTGATAGATCTCCTCATCCTGAACAACTTTGCCTCAAGAACCATTGCTGTCAATCAAACTGTTCATTAATTATTCATTAATATGTTAAAAACCTACTTTTGCGAACTAGTCCTAGGTTTTTTGCCCGATCGGAACCAGACCAGTCTAGGACAATTCTCTGGACTGTCTAGATCAATAATTATCAAAAAAAAGTTGAACTTTTGCATTTGGATGGCTGTAATAGGGTAATTTATAAAATCGGCGTGTCAAAATACATTAAAAAGCCTATAAATCCTAAATAAAAACTCAGAACTTCACAAAAATTGGTCAGCATATGTGACATAACATCATTAACAAGCATGAAAAATTCTATGGAGATCGGACGATAGGTGGCGCTATAACTGTTAAAAAGCTTTAAAATCATATATTTCCTATGGTAAACTGCCTGTATTGGCTGTAAATGGTCTTTTCCATCTCTGATCATATAATTTTCATATCATAATGTTCAAAACTAGTGCAATACAATTCTCTGGACTCACTAGATCAATAATTGTCAGAAAAAGTTGAACTACTTCATTTGGATAGCTATAATAGGTTCACTTCAAAATCTGGCCTTT